>NW_027514907.1:300000-502500 GCF_048772815.1 Callospermophilus lateralis
TAATGTTAGATTACTAGTGCTATAACTAAAAATCCATTGCTCTTTCCTCGACATTCTGTGGCATGCTAGTGCTAAAATAAATTGTATTATAAAAACAAAAAAATTCTAATATTTCTACAGTAACTGACCCAGTTTAACATCAATGCAAGAAGATTCCTATGGAATATAATGTGTATTTTGACGTTCATTTTTATTCAACACTGGTACATTACTATTTCTCCAGTTTATGCACATCATAGGATGTATATTTCAACCACAATTTAGCAAATTTATACGCATTTGTTTTACTTTCAATCACTTCCTGCTTCAGAACCCATGTATTCCTCCATGTTTCTTGACTGCTCTTTTCATGAGACTTCTTTCCAAACACATTATTTTCAATTTCCATTATCAATTTGAAGCAAAACTCACACACCCGTCATGATAAACCATAACCCTAATATTACCATTAGATGTAAAACTGGTGGGAATGAATGATTGCATATCAATATAAATTTCTTGTATACTTTCAGATATCAATTCAATCCATTATTTAAAGTGGAACCAGTTATATTATTTATTCACAGTATGTTCTATTCATGCATTATCTCTATATTGATAGACACAGGGTACACCTCTGTGTACCACCAATAATAATTTGTATATCTTCAAGATATTGCTCCCAGAAATGGTGGAAGAAATACTCATGTCAACTGATCTACATATACATTTCATCACAGTAATATTCTGGACACAAAATGGAAAGGTCACACTTACGATTGTACCAAAGCCTAAATGGAAATTGAACATGGATTACTAAAAACATCCATGACCTGGATGCCTAATGCTCTCAAATGTCAATCCTATTGGTGACTATATATTTGTTTCTTCCCAATATTATATATACAACCTCAACCATGTTGAAAACGTCTAATCCTATCACTCACTTTATATTTTGCCTGATTTCCTAATGTCTCTATTGATATGTCTTTTCCTACATATTTTCCCCAGTTCATCATAGTGACTGATTCTTCACATGTGCTGACATTTACATTCACTCTCTATCCGAAACCCTATTGCTAAAGAACTTTTGGTTCAAATACTATTCTCACTCTTTTTTCTAAACCTACCAAACATCTTCCTAATCCTACGGACTATCCCTTTTTGACTGGATGATATCTTCGACAATCAGTCATCCAAGGTATAAGGTCCTATGCCATTGTATATTTATTTATCTGAGACATCTGTGCAGAACATAATTAAAAGCTAAGTATCCCAATAAAGGGCCCAATGCATTTCTGGTCTTCAAATCTTACCTAGATTTCTGTTTTCATACTTATATTTCACCTGTATATTCTTATAAATATTGCAGGTTCCCAATACCATTATTCATCCAGCAGAATGATTCCAAACACAAAACAAACATGTTATTAATCCTAAAAATACACTGTTCCCTCAATCCAGCTTTACAGAAGAGCAGGGACAGAGTTGGTCTTACAATACAGGGATATAGGGGATCTTCCACCTGTTGACAACCTCAAAGGTCCATGCAGATATGATCCCTGGAGAAGATGTAGGCAGCTATGAAAGCCCTGAGAGAGCAAAAGTCATCTTCCATGGAAAACAAACAGGTCAGGTTGAAAGCATGTGTCTGAATCATCCTCTCTCTTCTTAATGTAGGAAAGATTGTCCAATCTAGGCCTGTGTAGAGAGCTGTTCCCAGGTGCCTATGGTTTCTATACCATTCGGACTTGTGAAAGTGTCACAGGAAGTAGAGGCATCATCCATATTATGAGAACCTAGGAAGCAAATGTTAGGACAAAGTGGTTGCAAAGGCAGTGACCTCATTCAGTTCCTGAAGGCAGTGACCTCACCTCACATCCTTGTTGATGGAACTCCCCGAATTTGGGTTCCAGGAAGCCAGGCACCCAATCCCAGTCCCAGCCCCAGTCACAGTGGTGTCACTTGTTTGGATTTACAAAGGAGAGAGTCAGTCTTTTGTTGTACCTACTGATGTGAGGATGGCCAAATACCAGGAAAGTTGTGAAGAGGGGCCTTTCCAGAGAAAGAAGGTAGAGGCTCACTGCTGGCTCTTGACAACTTCACAGAGTTGACCAAGGAGACCAGATCTGAGACATGACAGGCCATTTCTGGGAAACATACTATGGCCCTCGAGTCAGAGGACACTCTGGATAGTTCCAGACCTATTTGGGGGAAGGAGTTGCCTTTGTGGGTTTCTGAGTGGGTTTGTGGTTTTTTCTCATGTCCTGAGAATAGTTAGGAAAGGGGGTTTGTTTGGTTTGGAGTGGACTGTTTCTAGTTAGTCCATTGACAAGGCGAGTGTTTCTATGTCTGTGTATCCCACTGTGTCCATGTTTGTAGACATTAGAAAAGAGAATGCCTCAATGGGTGTGTCCTGTCAAGGAGAAAACTTCCAAGAATTTATCCCGTCCAATTTATAAATAGACTGTGGCTTGCCTTATCAATGGGCAGCACACACTATTTTCTTACGTTCCTGTATTCTTCCTGAATTCTGGCCACTCTCTAGAATAGGCTCATGGTTTTGTGTACAAGATATGTACCACTTCCAAGCTCTGTGACATGGCCATGTACTGGATAGCTGAAGGGAATGGCAAGCATCTCAGCAAACTCTGATATCAGTGTTACCAGTAATGTCTCAGTGGAGAAACCCTGCTTTGGGCCTTTTGATTACCTCTTGTTATTTTACCCTGAACATCAGGAACGTCTTTGCCTCAGGCTACTCCTTTGTGAAGCCTGAAGAAAACAGTTTTCACATGGAAATGAATGGGCATTACCTTTGTGTTTTATAATAAAACCTTCAAAGATTTGACTCTCATTAACTTAAAAATACATTTTGATTGTATCTCAGTGTAAAAAGTAACATGGAACTGTACATATCTTATTCATAACAAGTCCAATTATAGAACACAAATGATATACATAAATCTCCAACATGTTTTTCTTTTAAGCCTAGAATTACCATACAACCTTAGAACACCAGCTTGATACAATGCTCTTTTGAAGCTTCTACCTTACAGACTTTTATACCTGGAAGATATGAACACATTAACACCACAATTACATTGATGTTTTTGTATTAACCATGTTTAGCTTTTTAAAGAAGTAACATGGCACAATTTTATTAAAACAGTACTTGTTTAACGAGGTGTTTAATTTTTTAAGATTACTTGCTCAAACTTACACATATAACCAACTTACACAAAACTTTTTTTTATTATTTACTTAAACCCTTTTAATTATTTAATCATATAGACTTTCTCATCCACAAACACATTTTCCCTCTATTAAATCTATATCTAGAACCTTTTAGTTTCTCTTTTTCATCTGTGAACCTCTTTCTGTTCACATTTTGAAACAATTCTTGTAAATTTCTAAATTTAAGCAGATTATTTTATAGACACCAACATTATATTAGGGCCTTTTTGAATACCTAAAAAAATTATAGGCCTAATTTTAAAGACATTTTTAATTTTATCTTTTTACCCAATTTGAATTGAACCATTTGAATCATGTGAATCAAAGATATTTGGATCCATTTTTAAATTTTTCTTCAGTGCTCCTCAGCTGTCAATTGTCATGTCACTGCATGATATATGGACATACATACATACAGACATACCGACGTACAACATGTAACTCAAGAGTAACACATAACACAATATTGAACGCCTTGTAGCTTTTTCAGGTTAAATCTTCATTGCAATGTTTAAAAACTCCACAGTTGTGCAAAAATAGAACTGATAAGAAAACATTAACCCATCTGCAGGATCAAGATCATGAGCTCAAAAAAAATATATAGAATCTAAGAAAAAGCAAGAGTCCTAAAAAAGATGACTGGCCAGTAATTAGTAAATACCATATAATTTACTTTTTGGTTGGGTCTAGTTTGAGTTCAGGTAAAAAGACACTTTTACTCCTTTTTATCTGTCTCCTGCTGAGTGCTGCAGGCTTCTTTCATTTGCATATCAACTTAGGTCCTGGCTGAGGACTTGAAAACTGTAAAGGCTGGAGTTCTGAGCAGAAACCTCATGCCTAAGGCATTCTAGCTAAAAGTCATAATTTCCAGGTTAGAATGTTAAAAATTATGATGCAAGTTTAAGATGTAATTCTCAAAATTTTATATCTTTAGATTTTTCTACACTAGAAAATCTTGCTCACACAAAACTGAAAATAGGATCATTTTTTGATAATATTAAAGCCACCATCAGAAGAAGTTTCTATAGTATCATTAAGCCACTTTCTTTGTTCTGAAGTTTCTAAAGTAGTATTAAGTTACATTAAATTGGCTGAAAAAAATTTAAAAACAACCACAGACTACCATGTGTATCCAAAATTAAGCTTTAAAAATTTCCAAGACTGTTGCTAATTAATATCATTTCACTAAGCCAGACCAACGTTTTAATTTAGTACCTTTTTAAATAAATTTTACACATTGAAGGGAACAGATATCATATCATAATTTATTATCTTTGCCCAAGTTAATGCACTGGTATATCTAGTGAAATATTCTCAGGCTACCTAGTTCAAAATTTAAACTCTTTAATTATTTTTTTTTATCTTAAGTATTTAAGTTTTCTAGCATGTACTATCTGAAATCAAACTAAACAATTGTTTAAAACCAACTTTTATCTGTAAGATAGTGCAATGCTATAAAAACCCATTTAGATACCAGATTGCTAAAATAAAAAATATCATCTTTTAAATACACATTCAGCCAAGATCATCCCCAAGAAACAATCTAAAATATCAACATAGTACTGCATTCATTGTCCCTTTTGTTAAGTAAACAGAGGTGGAGTAATCCTTAAAGTGCAGGTAAGGAATAAGGGAGTTCCCCACAGCAACATCGCTCTGCCAGCTGCTGGGAGTCCCTTAGCCTCAACATTTACTTACAGGATTAGTTCCTCTGGTGGTTTGACCCCAGGCACCAGGCATATTCTATATCTCCCAACTTTTCAGTAGTCAGCTCCCAAAACGTTTATCCTCTGCTTGCAGTTGTTTAGAGTGCTAGGCTTCCCCAAGTCTCAGAGTGAAGTTCATTTAAAGTCCCCTCTGGGGTGTCAAAATTTATGACTGAAGGTTTGGTTTACATCCCCAAAGCCAATTAATGACAATTTAATAATGAAGACAGGGGTTTGAGAAAAGTTTAAGAGAGATATCAAAGTTCTTAGACCCCAGGCATTTCCTTCTGCAATGGGCGTGCTCAAGCCAACTATGGGAAGAAAAGAAAACACTGCTTCCGTAATCTTGCTTAACAAAGTGGAGTAAAGTTTATCAGAGTTCTTTAAAACACAGCTTAGAGAGTTGTAAAAGGTGAGATCAGAAAAGCTGGCAGTTCTATTGACTTTTGGTCCCTCACAGGAGAAGCATTAGGTTAAAATTTAGCTAAACTTACTTCCACTCATCTAAGGCAGGTTGGAACTCGGGACTCTGCATCGGTCCAAACAATGCCATCACATTTAACAGAAACACAGACAAAAAAACACACAAAGACCATCATGCAGCTCCCGTTTGTTCACAACCCCAAGATCTACAATCTTGTGACTTAGGGAGAATGAAGGGAAGAGGGGGAGGAGCAGAAGCTTTTAGTGATAGGTTTGTGGGTGAAGGTGTCGAAGTACAGGCAGGGACCAGGAAAGGCTTCTGGGACAGAGGCATGGAATGGCTTTGTCCCATAATGAGAGTTACTCAAACAGAGACAAGGACAATACAAATGTGACACAAACACAGACACACAGTTAACGTTTAACACGAGTTCAGAAGTAATGATTAGAACCTAGTAACTGGCAAAACCTGATGGGTTTGACCACAAAGACAGACAATAAATTCAACTTGAGAGAAAAACATAGCCAGCAAGACCTAATGGGTTGGCAGGAGAGTCACTTAATGAGGGCTCATCCGTCCCTCCTCACCTAATGAGGGCACTTTCATCCCTCCTCACTTAATGAGAGCACATCCGTCCCTCCCCAAGTCCTTCAAGGTGTTCCTTGCAAGAACGTGGCCTGTGGATTTAGGACACGTTTGTCCACCACCGCCAGGGAAAACTTACACGCTCTGCTGGCAGCCACTCTGCCAACCCAAACCGAAAACCGAAAAACCAAACCTGAACAAAAAGCTCTGAGCGATCACAAGGAAAAATAGAAAGAGGCGCCATACTTACCCCCAGAGGGGTTCGTTGGGGTCACCATGTTCGGCGCTGCGCGATTCCCGGCCAACTCACCAAAATTAAGGGTCCAGTGAATGTCGCAGGAAGAGACCACCAAGAGACCGTGGATCATGCAACAGAAAAAGACGTTTATTGAGTATCCAATCCAGCATGCTGGGGCTCCGCACTCACTCAAGAAGGGAGAACAGTCCAGAGCCACATGCAGGGGTTGAGCAGTGCTTAAGTACACTTTTTGGGGAGGGCGGGACTTTACATATATCACAGTCTCCTTTAACAAATCATCACACACCACGGGAAAATCAAACAACAATTCCTAAACATGATAGGCTCACTAATTGGCGGGAACAGGTCGGGCAGGAGTGATAGGTCAGTTCTAAAGCGGGGTACACATTGAAACTGATTGATTTAGGCCCTGCAATGCCTATGTGCCAGGCCACACAGGGTTCTAGGTTATTAAACAACCAGGCAGTCAGGGGAAATTTACTGGGCAGTCCGGGAATTGTTTTACAAGCTACAGGAATTTCAGGTTTTGCGTGTAGCATAGGAACTTAACAACACCTGGTCCTTTACATTTTAACTCAGGCCTTGCAGCTTAGAAACTTTACAACACCCGGTCTTTTAAACTTTAAATTTTACACATTAATTTCAATTTCTTTTACCCTTACAGATCACTCCTGGTTCACAACAAGGGTGTCAAAGCTACCCTGACTTTAGGCAAATGAGGGGCAAGGGAGCTTATTTTGGACACTGTTTTGGGCTGTGCCCCTCAAGGAAACCTCCAGCCAGATGTTATGATGAGTGTCTTATGGAAGAAGATGAGTGCCATGTAGGAGTCTTTTGATTTTAATTGTGGTCATTTGTGTGGCGGTTGGAAGAGATGACTGGGTCCACCTGGGCTTGAACTCTGCTGTGATTCTTCTTAGAGACTGAGTTCGGGAACTGACCTCAGAAAAGTATTGCCGTGAATTGTGTTGGGATTATAAGAGGCCACCCATGAGAGTCGCCCTTGGAAACTGAGATCTATGCCCAGGGTGGCTTTCCACAGAGCACTGAGAATCTCAGCCAGGACATCACATCATTTTTTTCTGAAATACTTGGCAGCCATAGTTGAGACTTAAAATACACATGAACCTCACATTTAAGACCTCAATGAGCCTGGCTTCATGTAACCATTTGGCCACTTTTTGCGAAGCCTTGCCTTTGAGAGTTATCCAGAGCTTTCATTGAAATCAGCTTCCTCACCATTTAATGGTTCCTGAATGAATTGAAACCCACAGTGCCTCCAACTTCATCCTTGAAAAATGGCTAGATAAATACCATGAAACTTTTAAAATTTCCATGACCAGGTGGCACTGGAGAACCCTTGGATGTCCTGTTGCTGATCATGAGTGTACCAGACAGTGCCTTGATTGACTGGGTTTCATGAAAATGTTGTAGAACAGAAATGCCAGTGAGTTGGAGCCTCCTGAGTAGTGGGTGTAGAGCAGTGGAATATAGTTTTGTGAATAAATATCTGTGGTGGGATCACGTGGATGTGCCATTGGCTTCCAAAAGACTTGTGACTGACATGGTTCAGGCCACAGACCCTTATATGTATAGGCATCTTGTTATATTGAGAGGTTTCAGGGCAATGTTCAGAATCAGGTTGCTATAGTCAAGGGGGAAAGCTATGTGGGATAGACCCCTGTTTTGAACATTCTCCTTGAGACCCTGAACAACCACACGTGACAGAACTCCCTCCAGCACTGTGTCCTAGTTGAAAAACTTGTATTTCATTAAGCCAATACCAAACTCCCAGTGCAGCAGTAAGAAACACCACGAAAATGGAGGATGACCAAATGGCTTCACAGACCACACGGGGAGACACTTAACTCTCAGTGCCCACAGTTTACCTACAAAGAGAGAATTCAGAACTGCTTCCTCATGTTCATTATAAAATAAGGAACCATTTTCTCCAGGTCACATAGATGCACACCCAGATTTGATGGTGTCACTACAAAGGAAGCTAAATCTTCTGACAACTACATATATTTCATGTGCCCAACCTCAGAGGCAGTTTCTCAAGAAGTCTTTAGGCCAGGAGAGCTTCATGTTTGTAGAGTTTTTAACCTCTCCCTTACTTTTGGAAACTGTTCTAACACATCCAATGTTGTGAACTCCTGAGCATTTTCAGTTCCACATATGTAATCACAGGTTTTCAAACTCCTCACCATTAATTGGGTCTTACTTGGAGCGAAGTTAATGTCAAGGAATTATTCTGTATGAGAGTAGCAAGTTTTTTGTGTAGCACATACTTGCATACACATTAGATTCATTTTCCTATTTTCCATTTGAAATACTGATCCCTGACACTAACACATACCCGACTAGACTCTGAAAACTAATGCTAATATTATGGATAAAAAGAAACCTAACTGAATAGAAATACAGTCTTTCCATAGGAGGCATGGAGTATACTTCGATTTGCCTTCTGCTTTATCCAGGGTATGTGTTATAAATCTTGTCAAATTTTTATTGTAATATTTCTCCATGATATATATACTCTCTAGATTTTTCAAAATATGAAATATATGTGTCTTATTAAACACTCCCTAAATTCATTCATGTTCATGTATGTGGATTTATAATCAACTTTTCAAAAGATTATTCTCAGAAATATTCAACCACCTGAAATACATATTTGTTTCCTAGTACTGAAAACTAACTTCAGTGAATGGTGCTTACAAATCCTAATATTTCTACAGTACCTGACAAAGTTTAATATCAATGCAAGTAGATTCCTATGGGACATGATGTGTATTTTAAAGTTCATTTTTATTCAACACTGGCACATTACTATTTCTTCAGTTTATGGAAATCATATGATATATCTTACATCCACAAGTACACAAATTTATAGACATTTGGTTCAATTTCAATCACTTTCTCCTTGAGAACACATATATTCCTCCATGTTTCTTTATGGTCTTTTCACTAGACTTCTTTCTAAACACATTATTTTCGATTCCATAATTATTTTTGAAGCAAAACTCACACTCTTCATGATAAACAGTAACCCTAATATTACCATTAGATATATAAGTGGTTGGAATGAATGTATGTATATCAATATAAGATTTGCTATATATTTTCAGATATCAATTCAATCCATTATTTAAATTTGGAAATAGATACATGATTTATTTACAATATTGTCTATTCATGCATCATCTCTATATTCATAAACACAGGTTACAACAATTTGTATCCCCAGTACTAATTTATAAGTTTTCAAAATTTTGCTCCCAAAAATGGTGGAAGAAATACTCATGTAACCTGATCTACATATACATTTTATCACAGTAATATTCTGGAAACAGTATTGATAAATAAGAATGATACCTGTTTACTTAAATATGTTTATTTGATTTTCACTGTAAGATGTTAATTCTGGAAGACTTGAGAATTAAGAAAGACTTGATCTATATTATTTCAAACAGGCTAATCAAAGTACTTTTAAATATATATGTATATATGTATATTTATATATATATATATATATATATATATATATATATATAACATACGTAATACATATGCATGAATATAGATACATATGATTAATAAATGTATTGTAATATATCTATCAGGTGATTATAATTTTTAAATTTTCTCAAGAAAAAGAATGACTATAAAAAACAATATTTAATGTAAATTTCATAGCATACTACTGTTTGTAATGACATGAGAGAAAAATACATATGGAGGGATAATGGAAAAGGAAGAGAAAGAAGGGGGAAAATCAGGAAGAAAGTGAGAAAAGAAGAGGGAGAGGAATGTTTGATGATAAGATAAAAGTGGAGGGGCTGGGTATGTGGCTCAGTGGTAACATGCTTGTCTAGCATTTGTGAGGCACTGGGTTATAATCTCAGCACCAGATACAAATAAATAAAATGAAAGTCTATCACAAACTGAAAAAATAAAAAATAAGAAACTAGAAATATTACCAAAATTCCAAGTTTTTTTGAATGTTAAATAAAAAAAAATATGTTACTTAGCCTTATGTAACTTCTACACTCCCCAAAATAGTCATTTAATGTTAGATTACTAGTGCTATAACTAAAAATCCATTGCTCTTTCCTCTACATTCTGTGGCATGCTAGTGCTAAAATAAATTGTATAATAACACCAAAAAAAAATTCTGATATTTCTACAGTAACTGACCCAGTTTAACATCAATGCAAGAAGATTCCTATGGGATATAATGTGTATTTTGGCATTAATTTTTATTCAACACTGGTACATTACTATTTCTCCAGTTTATGTACATCATAGGATGTGTATTTCATCCACAATTTAGCAAATTTATACGCATTTGTTTTACTTTCAATCACTTCCTGCTTCAGAACACATGTATTCCTCCATGTTTCTTGACTGCTCTTTTCATGAGACTTTTTTCCAAACACATTATTTTCGATTTCCATTATCACTTTTGAAGCAAAACTCACACACCCGTCATGATAAACCATAACCCTAATATTACCATTAGATGTATAACTGGTTGAAATGAATGATTGTATATCAATATAAGATTTCTTACTTAGTTACAGATATCAATTGAATCCATTATTTAAAGTGGAACCAGTTACATTATTTAGTCACAGTATGGTCTATTCATGCATTATCTCTATATTGATAGACACAGGGTACACCTCTTTGTACACCCAATACTAATTTATACATCTGCAATATATTCCTCCCAGAAATGGTGGAAGAAATTCTCATGTCAACTGATTCTACATATGCATGTTATCACAGTAATATTCTGGACACAAAATGCAAAAGTCACACGTATGACTGTACCAAAGCCTAAATGGGAACTGAACATGGATTACTATAAACATCCATGTCCAGGTTCCCTAATGCTCACAAATGTCAATCTCATTGGTGACTACATATTTGTTTCTTCCTAAGATTATATATTCAACCTCAAAACTGTTGAAAAGTCTGATTTTTTCACTCATTTTATACTTTGCCTGATTTCCTAATGTCTCTATTTATATCTGCTTTCCTACATATTTTCCCCAGTTAAACATTGTGAGTGACCCTTCAAATGTGCTGACATTGACCTTCACTCTCTAAGAGAAACCCTATTGCTAATGAACTTTCATCCAAATCCTGTACCCACTCTTCTTCTGAAACATACTGACTATCTTCCTGATCCTATCGACTATCCCTTTTGGAGTGGATGTTCTCTTCTACATTCAATCATCCAAGGAACAAGGTCCTATGACATTGTATATCGATTTATCTGAGACATGTATTCAGAACGTAATTCAAAGCTACGTATCCCAATCAATTGCCCAATGCACTTCTGAGTTTCAAATCTTACTTAGATTTCTGTTTTCATACTTATATTTCACCTATATATCCATGTTAAGTAAAATGAATATTTTTAGATCTGTGGATGATATATATTTCATGATGAATTTTCTTCTCACCTGATATACATATATATTTCATCTCAGTAATATTCCTGACAAAAAATACAAGGGTCACTGTTATGATTGTACCAAAGCCTAAATTGAATGTGACCATGTATTAATAACATCATCCATGTCCTTATTCCCTAATGCTCTCAAATATCATTGCTGTTGGTGAGTACATATTTGTTTCTTCCTAAGATTATATATTCAACCTCAACCCTGTTAAAAATGTCTTTTCCTATCACACACTTTGTACTTTGCATGATTTCCTAATGTCTCTATTGATAAATGCTTTCCTACACCTTTTCTCCAATTCCTCATTGTGAATGACTCTTCCCCTGTGCTGACATTGACATTCACTCTCTCACTGAATCCCCATTGCTAAAGAAGTTTTGGTCCAAATGCTTTACTCAGTCTTCTTTTGAAACCTACCAACTATCTTCCTAATCCTACCAACTATCCCTGTTTGAGTGGATATTCTCTTCTACATTCAATGATCCAATGTACAAGGTCCTATGCCATTGATTATCTATTTATCTAAAACATCTGTGCAGAATGTAATTCAAAGCTATGTATACCAATCAAGTGCCCAATGACCTTCTGGGCTTCCAATCATTCCTAGATTTCTGTTTTCATACATATATTTCACCTCTATAGTCTTATAAATATTGCAGGTTCCCAATAACATTATTCATACAGCAGAATTATTCCTAACCCAAATCGCACATGTTATTAACCCTAACGATACACTGTTCCCTCAATTTTACTTTACAGAAGAGCAGGGAAAGGGTTGGTGGTACAATACAGGAATTTAGGGGATCTTCCACCTGCTGAGAACCTCAAATGTCCATGCAGAAATGATCCCTGTAGAAGATGTAGGCAGCTATGAAGGACCTGAGAGAGTAAGAGTCATCTTCCATGGCAAACAACCTGGTCAGGATGAAGGGTTGTGTCTGAATCAGCCTCTCTCTTCTTAATGTAGAGAAGATGGACCAAAGATGGCCAGTGTGGAGAGCTGTTCTGGAGTGCCTATGGATGATATACCATTCTAACTTGTGAAAGTGTCACAGGAAGTAGGGGCAGCCTCCATCTTATGGGGCCATTGGAAACAACTATTAGGACAATATGGTTGTCAAGGCAGTGACCTCATTCAGTTCCTGAAGGAAATGACCTCACATCACTTCCTTAGTGTTCGAAATCTCTGAACATGTGATCCAGAAAGACAGACACCCAGAACCAGTCCCAGTCTCAGTCTAGTTGTCTCACTTCTTTTGATTTACCAAGGACAGAGTCAGTCTTTTATGGTACCTACTGATGTGAGGATGGCCAAATTCCCGGAAAGCTCTGAAGAGGGGCCTTTCCTGAGAAACCAGGTTGTGGCTCACCGCTGGCTCCTGTCAACTTCATAGAGTTGGACAAGGAGAACAGATCTGAGACAGAACAGGCCATTTCATGGGAACATAGTATGGCCCACGAGTCAGAGGACACTCTGGATAGTCACTGACCTACTTGGGGGAAGGAGGTGCATTTGTGGGTGTGGGTATGGGTTTGTGGTTTTGTCTCATGTTCTGAGAATAGGTAAGAAAGGCAGTTTGTTTGGTTTTGAGTGAATTGATTCTAGTAAGTTCTTTTGAAAAGGCGAGTGTTTCTAGGTCTGTGTATCCTACTGTGTCCGTGGTTGTAGACATTAGAAAAGAGAGTGCTTCAATGGATGTGTCCTGTCTAGTAGAAAGCTTCCCAGCATTCATACTTCTCTATTTAACAATGGACTGCGGCTTGACTTATCCATGGGCAACCCATGATATCTTCCTAAGTTCCTGTTTTCTTTCTGAATTCTGGCCACTTTCCAGGATAGGCTCATGGTTTTGTGTCCAAGATGTGTACCACCACCAAACTCTGTGACATGGCCATGTACTTGATAGTTGAAGGGAATGGTGAGCATCTCAGAAAACTCAGATATCAGCGTGATCAGGAAAGTCTCAGTGGAGAAACACTGCTTTGGGCCATTTGCTTACCTATTGTTCTGTTGCCCTGAATGTCAGGAAGGTCTTTGCCTCAGGCCACCCCTTTGTGAAGCCTGAAGAAAACAGTTTTCAAATGGAAATCAATGGGCATTACCTGTGGCTCTTTGCTTAATTGCTTTGGAAAGGGATGTGTCTGAATCAGGCTCTAGGTTCTGTGTGAGGCTTTGGCTTAGAATCTCAGCACATGATGCATGTAAAGAAAGATCCCATGTTAGCATCCAAAACTAAATTGGCCAAATACCAGTAATTGTGGAAGAATTCTCTCGCCTTCCCCTGTAAGGTTCCTGACCTCCATCAAGTGAGAATAAAAACCTTTTGATCAAATGAGTTCTTCAAAGCCCTGCAAAGGCTAGCCCATAGGTGCTTGGGTTTTCTCCAGAACCCAAATCACATAAAGAATCTATACCTGACAGTCAGTAGGCCTCAAATTGGAGAAGCAAAGAAATATTAACAGCAGGCATTTTTGATCACTCCTGGTTCCCCGGACGAGTGTCCAGGCCACCCTGACTTTAGGCAAATGAGGGGAAAGGGAGGTTATTTTGGACAGTGTCTTTGGCTGTGCGCCTCAGGAAACCTCCTGCCAGAGGTTATGATGAGTGTCTATATGGAAGAAGATGAGGGCCATGAGGGAGTGTTTTGGTTTTAATTGTGATAATGTGTGGCTGTTGGAAGGGATGACTGGGTCCACCTGGGCTTGAACTCTGTTGTGATGCCCCTTAGAGACTGAGTTGTGGAACTGACCTCAGAGAAGTATTGCCATGAATTGTGTTGGGATTTTAGGATGATTCGCATCAGAGTCACCCTTGGAAAATGAGATCTAGGCACAGGGTGGCTGTTCACAGAGCACTGGGAATGTCAGCCAGGTTACTACATGATTTTATTCTGAAAGACTTGGCAACCATAGATGAGATTCAAAACACACATGGATGTCACATTGTAGACCCTAATGGGCCTGGATTCATGTGATCATTTGTCCACTATTTGGGAAGCCTTGCCTTTGAGACTTCTCCAGAGATTTCATTGAAATGAGCTTTCTCACCATTTAATAGTTCCAGAATGAATTGAAACATACAGTGCCTCCAACTTCAACCTTGAAAAATGGCTAGATAAATACCAAAAAATTTTTATACTTCCCATGACCAGGTGGCACTGGAGAATCTTTGGATATCCTGTGGCTGATCATGAGATTACAAGACAGTGCTTTGATGGACTGGTTTTCATGAAAATGGTTCAGAACAGAGATGCCAGGAAGTTGGAGCCTGCTGAGGAGTGGGCCTAGAGCAGTGGTTGGCAAGTGTGTGATAAAACATCTGCGGTGGGGCCATGTGGATCTCCCATTGGCTTCCAAATGGCTTGTGACTGACATGGTGCAGCCAGCAGACCCTTGTATGTAAAGGCATCTTGTTATATGGAGTGGATTCATGACAATGTTTAGAATCATGTTGCTATGGTCAAGGGGGCAAGCCATGTGGGATATAAGCCTGGTTGTTGCATTCTCCTGCAGACTGTGACCTACCAAAAATGACAGAACTCCCTCATGCACCTGGTAACAGTTGACTTCTTTTTATATCATGATGCAAATACCAAAATCCCAGTGCAGCAGCAAGAAACACCATGAAAAGTGGAGGATGAACAAATGGCTTCACAGTCCACATGTGGATACACTTAGCCCCCCGTGGCCACAGTTTACCTACAAAAGAGAATTCAGCACTGCTGCCTCATATTCAGTGGAAAAAAAGAAACCATGTCCTCCAGGTCACATAGATGCAGACCCAGCTTTGATGGTCTCACTACAAAGGAAGCTAAATCTCCTGAGAACAACATATATTTCAAGTGCCCAAACTCAGAGTCAGTTTCTCAAGAAGTCTCTAGGAAACCAGAGCTCCATGTTTTTGGACTGTTTACCCTGTCCCTTACTTTTGGAATCTCCTCTACCACCTCCAAGGTTGTGAACTCCTGAGCATATTCCGTTCCAGATATTTATTCACAGATATTCTAACTCTTCTCCTCTAATTGTGTCTTAGTCTTGGGGATTGTAAGATCAAGTAATTGTGCTGGATGAGAGTGGGAAGATTTTTGGGTATCGCATATTTGCATACACATTGGATTCATTTTCCAATTTTCCATTCGAAATACTGAATACCTGACACTGACACCAACCCTACTAGACTCTTGACTACTGATCCTAATAAGATGGAAAAAATAACCCAAAAAGAATAGAAATGCAAGCAGTTCAGAGGAGGCATGGTGTATAGTTGGAATTGCTTTTTGCATTTTATAGTGTAGGAGTTACAAATGTAGTCAATAATTTGTTGAAATAATTCTCCATGCGTTTTAAAGTTAACAAATATGTGAATTCCTGTATCCCTTTCTCTGTAGCCTATTCAACACATGTATTTTTACGTGCAATTATAGAGTCTTACTTGATACCACACGTACATTCTTGTGAGGTGGCTGACTTGGCAGATACAAATTGTAAGAGATCACTCCTCCTAAACGCTGTTGGTACTGAAAATTCAACCTATGAATGAGCTTCCTTGTGAACAACATTATGTATAAATCCATATTCAATTAAATAAATATATTTGGATCTGTAGATGATATATATTTTATGGAGAATATCAATTGGAATATATTATGCTATTTTTAAAGTCTGTGTGTTTATATATATATATATATATATATATATATATATATATATATATATACACACACACACACTCTCCAGATTTTTCAAAATATGAAATATGTGTTTTGTTATACACTCCCTAAACTCATTCATATTCAAGTATGTGGATTTATAATAAAATTTTCACAAGAGAATTCTCAAAATTATTAATTCACCTAAATACATATTTGTTTCCTAGTACTGAAAACTATCTTCAGTGAATGGTGCATACAAATCCTAATATTTCCACAGTAACCGAACCAGTTTAACATCAATGCAAGTAGATTCCAATGGGACATGATTTGTATTTTGACATTTATTTTATTCAACACTGGTACATTACTATTTCTTCAGTTTATTCACATCATAGCATATATATTTCATCCAAAAGTTCGCAAATTTATAGGCATTTGGTTCACTTTCAATCACTTTCTTCTTCAGAACACATGTATTCCTCCATGTTTTTTTATGGGTCTTTTCATGAGACTTCTTTCCAAACACATTATTTTCGATTTCGATGATCACTTTGAAGCAAAACTCACACATGCTTCATGATAAACCATAACCCTAATATTACCATTAGATGTATTGCTGGTTGGAATGAATGATGGTATATCGATATAAGATTTCTTATATATTTTCAGATATCAATTCAATCTATTATTTAAAGTGGGACCTGTTATATTATTTATTCACAATGTGGTCTATTCATGCATTATCTTTATATTCATTGACACAGTGTACACCTCTTTGTACCCCCAATACTAATTTATAGGACTTGAAAACATTGCTCCCAGAAATGCAGGAAGAAATACTCATGTCACGTGATCTATATATACATTTTATCACAGTAATATTCTGGACACAAAATGCAAAGGTCACACTTATGATTGTACCAAAGCCTAGAAGGAAAGTGAACAGGGATTACTAAAAACATCCATGTCCAGGTTGCCTAATGCTCTCAAATGTCAATACTATTGGTGACTACATATTTGTTTCTTCCTAATATTATATATTCAAATTCAACCCTGTTCAAAATGTCTAATCCTATCACTCACTTTATACTTTCCCAGATTTTGTAATGTTCTATTATTATCTGATTTCCTACATATTTACCAAAGTTCATTATTGTGACTGAATCTTCATATGTGCTGACATTTACCTTCACCCTCTAACCGAAACCCTATTGCTAAAAAGTTTTTTTTTCCAAATCCTATACTCACTCTCCTTCCTAAACCTACCAACTATCTTCCTAATCCTACCTACTATCCCTTTTTGACTGGATGTTCTCTTCCTCATTCAATCATCCAATGTACAAGGTCCTATACCATTGTATATGGATTTATCTGAGACATCTGTGCAGAACGTAAGTCAACACTAAGTATCCCAATGAAGGGCCCAATGCCCTTCTGGGCTTCAAATCTTAGATTTCTGTTTTCATACATATATTTCACCTACATATTCTTATAAATATTGTAGGTACCCAATACCATAATTCATCCAGCAGAATAATTCCTAACACAGAGTGAACCTGTTACTAACCCTAACCATACACTCTTCCCTCAATCTAACTTTACAGAAGAGCAGGGACAGAGTTGGTCTTACAAGACAGATATTAAGGGATCTTTCACCTGCTGAGAACCTCAAAGGTCATTAAAGAAATGATCCCTGGAGAACATGTAGGCAGCTATGAAGGACCTCAGAGAGCAAAAGTCATCTTCCATTGCAAACATCCTGGTCAGGATGAAGGGTTGTGTCGGAATCAGCCTCTCTCTTCTTAATGTAAAGAAGATACACCAAATCAGGCCTGTGTGCAGAGCTGTTCCTGGGTGCCTATGGTTGATATACCATTGTAACTTGTGAAAATGTCAGAGTAAGTAGGTGCAGCCTCCATCTCATGGGACCCTTGAAAGCAACAGTTAGTACAAAGTGGTTGCCAAGGTAGTGACCTCATTCAGTTCCTGAAGGAAGTTACCTCACCTCACTTCCTTGGTGATGGAACTCTCTGAATTTGGGATGCAGGAAGCCAGGCATCCAGAGCCAGTCCCAGTCCCAGTCCCAGTGGTCAAACTTTTTTGGATTTACCAAGGACAGAGTCAGTCTTTCTTGGTACCTACTTATGTGAGGATGGCCAAATGCCAGGAAGGTCTGAAGAGGGGTCTTTCCTGAGAAAGCAGATAGTGGCTCACCACTGGCTCCTTACAGCTTCACAGAGTTGGCCACAGAGACTAGATCTGAGACAGGACAGCCTGTTATGAGGAAATTTATTATGGTCCAAAAGTCAAAGGAAACTCCCTATTGTCACAGATGTACTTGGGGGTCTGTGTGGGTGTGGGTGTGGGTATTGGTTTGTGGTTTTGTCTAATGTTCTGAGAATAGGTAGGAAAGTCGGTTTGTTTGGTTTTGTGTGAACTGATTCTATTAAGTCGTTTGACAAGGCAAGTGTTTCTATGTCTGTGTATCCCACTGTGTCCATGGTTGTAGACATTAGAAAAGAGAATGCATAAATACATGTGTCCTGTCCAGTAGAAATTTTCCCAGCATTCATCCTGCCCAATTTATGAATGATCTGCGGCTTGCCTTATGGATGGGCAACACCTAATAACTTCTTAAGTTCCTGTTCTCTACACGAATTACGGGCAATCTCCAGAATAGGCTCATAGTATTGTGTCCAAGATATGTACCATCTCCAAGCTCTGTGATATGGCCATGTACTAGATAGCTGAAGGGAATGGTGAGCATCTCAGAAAACTCAGATACCAGTGAGAACAGGAAAGTCTCAGTGGAGAAACCCTGCTTTTGCCTTTTGCTTACATATTCTTCTGTTTCCCTGAATGTCAGGAAGGTTTTTGCCTCAGGCTACCCCTTTTTGAAGCCTGAAGAAAAGCGTTTTCAAATGGAAATGTATGGGCATTACCTGTGGCTCTTTCTTAATTGCTTTGGAAACGGGTGTGTCTGAATCAGCCTCTTGGCCCTGTGTCAGGCTGTGTCTTAGATTCTCAGCACCTGATGGATCTAAACAAAAATACCATGTGTGCATCCAAAACCAAAAAGCCAAAAGAGCAGTCATTGTGGATGAAGTCTCTCTCCTTCCTCTGTAAGGTTCCTGGCTTCCATCATTGAGAATAGGGATCCTTTGGGTCAAATGAGTTCTTCAAAGCCATGCAGACGCTAGACCATAGGTTTGAGTGTTTTCTCATGACTCCAATTAACATAGAAAATCTAAACCCCACAGTCAGTAGGCCTCAAAATCAAGAATAAGAGCAGTATTAACGGCAGGCCTCTTTGAACACTCCTGGTTCAAAGGAAGGGTGTCCCGGCCACACTGACTTTAGGCAAATGGGGGCAAGGGAGTGTATTTTGGACACTGTCTTAGGCTCTGCCCCTCATGGAAACCTCCAGCCAGAGGTTATGATGAGTGTCTATATGGAAGAAGATGAGGGCCATGTGGGAATGTCTTGATTTTAATTATGGTCATTTGTGTGGCCATTGGAAGAGATGACAGGGTCCACCTGGGCTTGAACACTGGTGTGATTCCCCTTAGAGACTGAGTTCTGGAACTGACCTCAAAGAGGTATTGCCTTGTATTGTGTTGGGATTTTAGGAGGCCATGCATGAGAGTCGCCCTTGGAAACTGAGATCTAGGCCCAGGTTGGCTTTCCATAGATCATTGGGAATCTTGGGAAGGATATCACATGATTTTATTCTTAAAGACTTGGCAGCCATAGTTGCAAGTCAAAACACACATGGACCTCAAATTGTAGACCTCAATAGGTCTGGCTTCATGGGACCTTTTGGCCTGTGTTTGGGAAGACTTGCCTGTGAGAGTTCTCCAGAGCATTCATTGAAATGAGCTTTCTCTCCATTTAATAGTTCCTGAATGAATTGAAAACCACAGTGCCTCCAACTTCATCCTTGAAAAATGGATAGATAAATACCTTTAAATTTTTGACATTCCCATTACCAGGTGGCCCTGGAGAACATTTGGATGTCCTATTGATGATCATGAGGGTACCAGACACTGTCTTGATTGACTGGGTTTCATGAAAATGTTGTAGAACAGAGATGCCAGTAATTTGGAGCCTGCTGAGAAGTTGGCCTAGAGAAGTGGTGTGTAGTTGTGTTTTAAAACATCTGTGGTCGGGTCATGTGCATCTGCCCTTCACTTCCAAATGGTTTGTGACTGACATGGTGCAGCCCCCAGACCCTTGTATCTAAAGGCATCTTGTTTTATGGAGAGGTTTCAGGGCAATGTTTACAATCAGATTGCTATGGTCAAGGGGGGAAGATATGTGGGATAGAAGCCTTGTTGGTGCATTCCCCTGCAGACCCTTACCCACCACATGTGACAGAACTCCCTCCATCACTGTGTCCCAGTTGAACTTTTTGTATTTCGTGAAGCAAATACCAAACTCCCAGTGCAGCTGCAAGAAACACCACGAAAATTGGAGGATGACCAAATGGCTTCAGAGTCCACACTGGGAGACACTTAGCCACCACTGGCCACAGTTTAACTACAAAGAGAGAATTCAGCACTGCTGCCTCATGTTCATTGGACAATAAGAAACCATGTCCTCTAGGTCACAGATGCAGACCCAGCTTTGATGGTCTCACTACAAAGGAAGCTAAAGCTCCTGAAAATAACATATATTTCAAGTGCCCAACCTCAGATGCAGTTTCTCAAGAAGTCTTTAGGCCAGCATAGCTCCATGTTTGTGCAGTTTTTATCGTGTCCCTTACTTTTGGAAACTCCTCTACCACCTTCAAGGTTGTGAACTCCTGAGCATTTTCCATTCCAGATGTGTATTCACAGATTTTCTAACTCTTCTCCTCTAATTGTGTCTTACTTGGGATGAAGGTAATGTCAAGGCATTGTTCTGAATACACATTGGATTCTTTTTTCCAATTTTCCATTCAAAACACTGAATCCCTGACCGTCAAGGGTAGAAGGAATTCTCCTTCAAGAATAGCCTGACACTTACAAGAAACAGCCCCCAGGGAGACATCCTGTCTGGGAGACATCCTGTAGCCATCTGGGTCCCTGAGACATCCTGTGGCCATCTGTCTTCCTAAAACATTCTGAGTTTATCTCACCTTGTGAAGACATCCAGGAACTGCCGATAAGAGATCTTTCCCATCTCCAGCATATAAATGCCCCTCTGTGAAAAATAAAAGTTTGCACCATCATCAGAACTCCAGTCTTGCTGTCATCTCTAGTGTCTCTTGGCCCTTCATTCCTCCCCATCTAGGTTCGCTGCCCCTGTTGATTTGTCTTGCCAGCCGGGACATCTGGCGCCCACTGACTGAGGCTCGAGCCTTTGACTGATTGGGAACCCCGTCTTCCTGGAAGACTTCGTCAAGTGGAGCTCGCAATTGCCTAGCAGACACCACCAAGGGACAGATCCAGGAGGACAGTGGAGATGATGCACAGTGAGTGACCCACCATGGGACAAGCAGTTTCGTCACATGATTTCTTTTTGTCAGGCCTCAAGGAGTCCTTCAAGACATGGGGGGGTGCGTGTTAAGAAAAAGGACTTAATTTTTTTCTTTTCATACATAGGAGAATTGTGTCCATGGTATCAGCTTTAAGTGACCATTGATGGTAAAAGATGGTATAGAGTAAGAGACTGTTTAAAAGATTATTATGAATCCTTTGGCCCAGAAAAAGTGCCAGTTCCCACCTTTTCTTACTGGAACTTAATTAATGAAATTCTTAAAAGTTCATCCTTTGACAATGGTACCTTACAACTTGTCAGGATTGGGGAAGAGACTATGCAAAACACCTCTCATCCCCCCTCAGCATGCCCATCAGTTAGTATAGACATAGACCATTCTCAGACTCCCGAGGACCCTGGGAACCTTCCTGGTCCCCCTCAAAATACTACCCTAATGAATAAGGCTCCAATGGTTATCAAACGCCTTTATCCAGTTTTAAATCCCAGAGACACATTGACCCCTGGGAAGGAAGCTACCATAGAGAAGGAAGCAGCTCGCTACCATTCAGAAGACCTGCCACCTCCCAGGACCCTGCCACAGCCTATAGGACTTACACATCTACCTACCTCTTATATCCCTCCTGCCTTTTGTGCTCCAGCCCTTCAGGGGCAAAATGCCCCTCCCCAGATATTTTTTCCACTCTTCCCTTGCCTAACCTGGCTCCTTTGTGAAAGTCTCTCCAACATAGACGAGAACAGATCCAACTTTTAAAAGAATTAAGATCCCTTGACTCTGAGCTGTGTTAATTTGCCTTAGGCACAGAGTCAATGCAAGGTGGCCCATGGCGGTCTAATACAAAGGCTAAGCCACTCCATCAGCCTGTTCTCACCTTCCCAGTCACCCGCAGTCAGATAGATAAGCCTGCCCAGGCTGAGGTCAAAGACTTAGACAAGGATCAAGAGGAGGAAGTGGGGGAAATTGATCAAGGAGATCAGGACTCAGAGGATGAGGAGTTCACCCGTAGGCAGGAAGGAACCCAGAGTGTCTACAAAAAATTAAGCCTGTGTTTTCTTGAAAAACATAAAAAGACGTGTGCTCACTATGGCCCCACTGCACCCTACACGTTGGCTTTATTAGAAAGCCACAGCACACAATGGCTTACTCCCAATCATTGGAAATTTTTAGACCAAGCGACTCTCAGTGCCGGAGACTTCCTGTTATGGAATGCAGATTTCAAGGAGCACTGTCAGAAAACTGCTCAAAAAAAAAATTAACTAAGGCCTCCTCTAAATCCTAAACTTATGGGCAATGCGCCATTTGACACTAAAAAAAAATAGGCATGTTTCCCTGCTGGACTTTTGGCGCAGATTCAGATGGCTGGCTTACATGCTTGGATATGCCTCCCTCAAACGGGCTCGGCTACCACTTCTCTGGCAAAAATTCAACAAGGGCCCAACGAGCCTTATAGAAACTTTGTTCCCCGGCTTAACCTAGCTGCAGAATGCTTGCTTGGACCAAGCAAATTCGAAAGCACCTTTGTAAAACATCTTGCCTTTGAAAATGCCTACCTGGCATGTCAGGATGTTCTTCAACCACATAAGGATAAAGGGAAACTTTCTGAATTTATTAGACTCTGTGCAGGGGTGGGTGTAGCCGATGCCATGGGTCTCACCCTAGGTGCCGCCTTTACCAAGACCTTTCACAATCCTGGCTCACGTACATGCTTTACTTGTAAACAACCTGGCCATTTTGCACGTGAGTGTCCGAAAGACAAACAAAGCCTAGGAATAGCGTCTCCTTAAACTGGGGCTAAAACGCCCCCAGCTACACTTTGCCCTAGATGTGGTAAATGTCATCACTGGGCCAGTGAGTGTAGATCTAAGACAAATGCCCTCGGACAGCCTGTGTCTTCCTGCTTCTCGGGAAACTCCCTGCAGGGCAGCCCCTGGCCACAACCTCCCCCAAGACAAAACCAGGGGCAATAAGTTTTGTTCCCTCCCAAACTCCCAACCTACCTCAAAATCCTTCTCCACAATTGCCTCCCTCCAACTAGCCACGCCAGGCAGCGCAGGATTGGACCTCTGTGCCACCACCGATAAAATATTAGACTCAATGCAAGGGCCCCAGATAATACCCACTAGAATTATGGGTCCCCCTCCATCAAATATGAGTGCCCTTACTCTTGAAAGAGCCTCTACTACATTACAAGATGTTCAGGTCTTCCCTGGCATTAATGATAATGATTTCACTGGAGAAATAAAAATACTGGCCACAGCTATTAATGGAGTTGTGGCCATCCCAGCAGGAACAAGACTTGCACAATTAATATTCCTTCCCTTGGATTCAGGAGGCACTTACACCACCCAAACCGACCATGGGGGACTGCCTCCTTGGGCTCCTCTGATGTATATTGGGTTCAGCCCATTTTTCACAATATACCCACCCTTACCTTACTTATTGAAGGAAAGGAATTCCAAGGAATTCTAGATACTGGAGCTGATGCCACAATTATTTCTCACAAATACTGGCCATCAGGTTGGCCCCTCACCCCATCCTTGACTGACCTTAAAGGGATAGGAGTCAAAAAATCCCCATGTCAGTTCTAGGGCTCTTAGCTGGACTGATAAAGAGGGTAATAAGGGGATTGTCACTCCTTTCGTTGTTCCTGACCTCCCTGTTAACATATGGGGCAGAGATATTTTGAGTCAAATGGAAGTTATTCTTGCCAGTCCCAATTCCATGGTGACTCATCAAATGCTTCATATGAATTTTGTCCCTGGTACAGGCCTTGTGAGACTGAGTCAAGGACTGATGGAGCCTATAAAACCCATACAAAATCAAATACATATGAACTTGGGTATTCTGATTTTTAGTGTCGGTCCCTGACCCTCCTGTACCCCATACAGATAAAATTATTTGGGAGACTCAGACTCTTGTGTGGGTGGATCAGTGGCCCCTTACCCAAGAAAAAATTGGAGGCTGCCTCCATGTTAGTGCAGGAACAGCTGGCAGCCGGCCATGTAGAGCCCTCAACCTCACCATGGAATACTCCTATTTTTCTTATCAAGAAAAAATCAGGCAAGTGGCGTCTTTTACAATATTTCTGTGCCATTAATAAAGTTATGTGCCTGATGGGAGCCCTACAGCCTGGCATTCCCACACCAGTGGCTATTCCCAAAAACTATTGTAAAATGGTTATTGACTTAAAAGTTTGCTTTTTTACCATTCCTTTACATCCTGAGGATAGACCCTATTTTCCCTTTAGTCTCCCTTGTATTAATTTTCAGGGCCCAATGCAGAGATTTCAATGGAAGGTTCTTCCCCAAGGTATGGCCAACAGCCCTAGTTTTTGCCAAAAATAAGTTACTCAAGCAGTAGACCCTGTGAGAGAGTGATGGCCACAAATTTATATTTTACATTATATGGATGATTTTTTAATTGATGCACCTAATAACCATGACCTTAGTAATTGTTACTTGGACCTTTACAAAACTCTCACTACCTTGGGACTACAGATAGCTCCTGAGAAGTTTCAAACACAGGACCCTTATACCTATTTGGGCCTTAAACTTCAAGATATCAGATACAAATTCCTAAAATACAACTACGTGTGTACCATCTTCACACCCTTAATGATTCTAAAAATTTACTGGGGGATATTCAATGACTAAGAAAATATTTAAAATTACCCACTTGTGTACTTTTTCCCCTTAATGATATTTTGAGAGGTGATTCCCATCCCTCCTCCCCTCAAAAGCTTACTCCCGAGGCATGACAGGCTTTAAACCAAGTCACAGAAGCCATTGCCTAACAGTTTGTTACACAAATTTCTTATAACCTTCCACTGGTTCTGGTTTTTTTACACACTCCTCATACACCCTCAGAAAAATTTTGGCAGTGGGATCCATATTTTAAAAATAAAGGCTTCCCCTGGCTTTGGGTCCATTTATCCACCACATCTTCCAAGGTAATTACTGTTTATCTCGCTCAGGTAGCTTCTATTATTATTAAAGGTCGTTTGCTTTCTCAACAACATTTTGGCAAAGACCAAACCCAATTTTTACTACAGAGAGGGGATGAATGGGGTATTACGCTATCAGGCTTTGTGGGAACAATTGATTACCACGTCCCCAATGACACCCTTTTACATTTTGTCCAGATACATCCATTTATTTTTCCCCAAATTACTCAAAAGTCTCCCATTCCTCAAGCCCTTACTGTCTTTATAGATGGTTCCAGTAATGGCTGTGCGGTCTTTGTTGTCAATAACCAGCCTACCACCTTTGATACTGCCTATCAGTCAGCACACTTTGTGGAATTGTTTGCCATAACACAAGTTTTTATAACATTTTTTGATAATCCTGTTAATATTTATACAGACAGTGCCTACATTGCTCATTCTGTGCCCCTGCTGGAGATTTCACCCACCATTAAGGCTTCTTCAAATACGGCCTTTCTGTTTCACCAGCTTCAGCAGCTAATTCAGGCCAGACAACACCCATTTTTCTTAGGACACATCAGGGCACACTCTGATCTTTCCGGCCCTCTAACACAGGTAATGCCCAAGCTGATGCAGCAACTCATACCATCTTTCCAATTTTTGTCGGCTCCATTCAAAAGGCCACAGTGCTAAACAATCTTCACCATCTAAATTCCCAGAGCCTTTGATTACTTTGTAAAATTACCAGGCAACAGGCACGAGAAATAGTAAAAGAATGCCCTGCTTGTGCTGTCTCCCTCCCCATTCAATACTGGGTGTTAACCCCCGAGGATTACTGCCAAATCAGGTTTGGCAAATGGATGTTACCATTTTCCTGAATTTGGAAAAACCAAATATATACACGTTTCTATAGATACCTTCCGCGGCTTTATTTTTGCATCACCACATTCTGGAGAAGCTACCAAAGATGTCCTTTCTCATCTTGTTTCAGCCTTTTCCGTAATGGGTAAACCAATACATATTAAAACAGATAATTGTCCTCCATATACCCGTGCCAAGTATAAACAGTTTTGTCCTACCTTGCAATTTTGTCATACTACTAGAATTCCATACAACCCTCAGGGCCAAGGCATTGTGGAACATGCCAACCTTACCTTAAAGACTTGGCTAACCCACCTTAAGGCTTCTGCCCTTGTATTTACCACTCCCAGGCATTGCCTTAACCATGCATTATTTGCCATTATTTTTCTTACCCTAGACAGTGAAGGCCATTCGGCTTCAGACAGACACTGGCATCCCTTGTCCAATTCTGATCACCCACCTGTTATGTGGCGAAATCCCCTTACAAATAAATGGAAACGCCCAGATCCTGTCCTCATCTGGGGACGAGGTTCAGCTTGTGTTTTGGACCAAGAGCAAGCAGGCCCAAGATGGTTACCAGAAAGCCTGGTTAAACAGGTTAATGACTTACCTCAAACCAGGGATGGAGGCCCTCCCCCTGAGTACAAATTTTTCTCTTTTTTGGATGCATCCAAGAATCTGTGTGAGGATCCTGCTTAAGGCACTTCTGTTGAACAGGTTTGTACATGGAGGCGTTGGCCCTCCACCTTCCAACATCATGGAGTACCTTTTTGACCCCCCTGTGAATGCAAGGGAGAATCTTGGAATCAGGCTCCCACTAGTTGGACCCAGACTGCTGACTGCTTGACTAAGGTGGCTTACCTCCGTGCCGAGGTTGACCATAAACTCAGAGGAGTTCATCAGCCTAAATGGGTATGTGTTAACAAGCCAAAGATTATTCCCCCTAGTACTAGTAAAGCCTTCCAAAATTGTTCTGCAACCCATACGCATATCCAGGCGATGCATGTCTGTTGTTATGTGTCAGCCTCAATTTGTTTTAACATCAAGGAGAATAATTTTTTGAAGCTTCCCTAACTAAAACTCATGCAGCAGTGGGGAACACTATTAATTATACCCCCGTTCTCTTTGACCGGGGAGGAAAAGGCTGACATTTACATTCACTCTCTAGCCAAAAAACTATTGCTAAAGAACTTTTGGTCCAAATTCTATACTCACTCTTCTTTCTAAACCTACCAATTATCTTCCTAATCCTACCGACTCTCACTTTTTAACTGGATCTTGTCTTCCACATTCAATCATCCCAGGCACAAGGTCCTATGCCATTGTATATAGATTTATCAGAGACATTTGTGAAGAACATAATTCAAAACTAAGTATCCCACTCATTGGCCCAATGCCTTTCTGGGCTTCAAAACTTATGTGTATTTCGGTTTTCAAACTTATATTTCACCTGTATATTCTTTTAAATATCGCAGGTTTCCAATACCATTATTCATCACACAAATGATTTCTAACCCAAATAGAACCTGTTGTTAACCCTAACCATACACTGTTCCCACAATCTAACTTCACAGAAGAGCAGGGACAGAGTTGGTCTCACAATACAGGAATGTAGGTGATCTTCCACTTGCTGAGAACCTCAAAGGTCCATGCAGAAATGATCCTTGGAGAAGTTGTAGGCAGCTATGAAGGACCTGAGAGAGCAAAAGTCCTCTTACATGTTAAACAACGTGGACAGGATGAAAGGATATGTCTGAATCAGCCTCTCTCTCCTTAATGTAGAGAAGATGAACCAAAGTAGGCCTGTTTGGAGAGCTATTCCCCGGTGCCTATGGTTGATATACCATTCTAACTTGTGAAAGTGTCACAGGAAGTAGAAGCAGCCTCCATATCATGGGACCCTTGGAAGCAACTGTTAGGACAAAGTGGTTGCCAGGGAAGTGACCTCATTCATTTCTTGAAGAAGTGACTTCACCTCACTTACTTGGTGATGGAACTCTCTGAACTTGGGATTCAGGAAGCCAGGCACCAAGAGCCAGTCCCAGTCCCTGTCCCAGTGGGATCACTTGTTTGGTTTTACCAAGGACAGAGACAGTCTTTTTTGGTATCTACTGATGTGAGGGTTTCCAAATGCCAAGAGAGCTCTGAAGAGGGGCCTTTCCTAAGAAAGCAGGTAGTCGCTCACCGTTGGCTCCTGACAACTGCACAGATTTGGCCAAGGAGACCAGATCTTAGACAGGACAGGCCAATTTGGGGTAACAATGCATGGTCCACCAGTCAGAGGACACCCCGGATAGTCACAGACCTATTGGGGTTAGGAAGTAACTTTGTGGGTGTGGTTGTAAGTTTGTGGTTTTGTCTCATGTTCTGAGAATAGGTAAAAAAGGCAGTTTGTTTGATTTGGAGTGGACTGTTTCTAGAAAGTCATTTGACAAGGCGAGTGTTTCTATGTTGGTGTATCACACTGTGTCCGCGGATGTAGACATGAAAAAAGAGAATGCATCACTGGATATATCCTGTCTAGTAGAAAGCTTCCCAGCATTCATCCTACCGAATTTATGAATTGATTGCAGCTTGCCTTATGGATGAGCAACCCCTATTATCTTGCTAAGTTCCTGTTTTCTTCACAAATTCTAGCCACTATCCAGAATAGGCTCATGGTTTTATGTCCAAATATGTACCACCTCCAAACTCTGTGACATGACCATGTACTGTATAGCTGAATGGAATGGCGAGCATCTCATAAAACTCAGATATCAGTGTGACAAGGAAAGTGTCAGTGGAGAAACCCTGCTTTGGGCCTTCTGCTTACCTATTGTTCTGTTGTGCTGAATGTCAGGAAGGTCCTTGACTCAGGCCACCCCTTTCTGAAGCCGGAAGAAAACAGTTTTCAAATGGAAATGAATGGGCATCACCTGTGGTTCTTTGCTTAATTACTTTGGAAAGGGATGTGTCTGAATCAGCCTCTTGGCCCTGTGTCAGGCTGTGGCTTAGATTCTCAGCACCTGATGGATCTAAAGAAAGATTCCATGTGTGCATCCAAAACCAAAGTGGCAAAAATAGCAGTAATTGTGGATGAAGTCTCTCGCCTTCCTGTGTTAGGTTCCTGACCTCCATCAAGTTAGAATAGGGATCCATTGGGTCAAATGAGTTCTTCAAAGCCCTGCAGAGTTGCTTGGTTTTTTTATGACTCCAAATCACATAAAGAACCTATACCTGATAGTCAGTAGGCATCAAATTGCAGAAGCAGAGCAGTATTAATGGCAGGCCTATTTGACAACTCCTGGTTCACAGGAAGGGTGTCCAGGCCACCCTGACTTTAGGAAAATGAGAGGCAAGGGAGCTTATTTTGGACACTGTTTTGTGCTGAGCCCCTCATGGAAACCAGCAGTCAGAGATTATGATGAGTGTCTACATGGAAGAAGTTGAGGGCCATTTGAGAGTGTTTTGGTTTTAATTGTTGTCATTTGTTGGTGGTTGGAAAAGATGACTGGGTCCACCTGGCCTTGAACACTGGTGTGATTCCCCATATGACTGAGTTCTGGAACTGACCTCAGAGAAGTATTGCTATGAAATCGTGTTGGGATTTTAAGAGGCCATGCATGAGAGTCACCTTTGGAAACTGAGTTCTGGGGCCAGGATGGCTTTCCACATCGCCCTGGGAATCTCATCCAGGATATCACATGATTTTATTTTTAAATAGTTGGAAGCCATAGTTAAAGACAAAATACACATGGATCTCACATTGTAGACCTCAATGGGCCTGGCTTCATGTGACCTTTTGCCCCCTTTTTGGGAAGCCTTGCCTGTGAGAGTTTTCCAGAGGTTTCATTCAAATGAGATTCCTCAAAATTTTATGGTTCCTGGATGAATGGGAAACCCACAGTGGCTCCAAATTCATCCTTGAAAAATGGCTAGATAAATACCATGAAATTTTGGACATTCCCATGACCAGGTGGCACTGTAAAACATTTTGATGTCCTATTGCTGATCATGAGTATACCAGATGGTGCCTTGATTGACTGGGTTTCATGAAAATGCTGTAGAACAGAGATGCCAGTAAGTTGGAGCCTTCTGAGTAGTGAGCCTAGAGCAGTGGTTAGCAAGTGTGTGATAATACATCTGTGGAGTGGCCATGTAGATCTGCAATTGGCTTCCAAATTTCCTGTGACTGACATGGTGTAGCCAGCAGACAATTATATGAAAAGGCATCTTGGTATAAGGAGACGTTTCTGGGCAATGTTCAGAATCAGGTTGCTATGGACAAGGGGGCAAGCTGTGTGGGATAGAAGCCTTGTTGGTGCATTCTCCAGCAGACACTGACCAACCACACATGAGAGAATGCCCTCCAGCACTGCGACCCGTTTGAACTCCTTGTATTTTGTGAAGCAAATACCAAACTCCCAATGTTGCAGCAAGAAAGACCTTGAACAGTGGAGGATGACCAAAGAGCTTCACAGTCCACACGGGGAGATGCTTAGCCCCAATGGCATAGTTTACCGACAAAAAGAGAATTCATCACTGCTGCGCCGTGTTCATTGGAAAATAAGAAAACATGTCTTCCAGGTCACATAGATGCAGATTCAGCTTTGATGATCTCACTACAAAGGAAGCTAAAGCTCCTGACAACAACATGTATTTCAAGTGCCCAACCTCAGAGGCAGTTTCTCAAGATGTCTTTAGGCCAGCAAACCTCTGTATTCATAGACACAGGGTACAACTCTTTGTACCCCCAATACTAATTTATACGTCTTCAAAATATTGCTCCCAGAAATGGTACAAGAAATACTCATGTCACCCGATCTACATATACATTTTATCACAGTAATATTCTGAACACAAAATGCAAAGGTCACACTTATGATTGTACCAAAACCTAAATGGAAAGTGAACCTGCATTACTAAAATCATCCATGTCCACTTGCCTAATGCTCTCAAATGTCAATCCTATTGATGACTACATATTTGTTTCTTTCTAAGATTATGTATTTAAAGTCAACCCTGTTGAAAGTGTAATACTATCACTAACTTTATGCTTTGCCTGATTTCTTAATGTCTCTATTGATATCTGCTTTCCTACATGTTTTCTCCAGTTCATCATTTTGACTTACTCTTCACTTGGGCTGACATTTACATTCACTCTCTATATGAAACCCTATTGCTAAAGGACTTTTGTTCCAGATCCTATATTCACTCTTCTTCCTAAACCTACCAACTATATTTCTAATCCTACCGACTATCCCATTTTGAATGGATTTTTTTTCTACATTCAATCATCCAAGTAAAGGTCGGGCGAGCATCGGAGGAAGAGAACACCCAGAATCTATCTCATGCAACAGCAAAGGATTTATTGGGGGATCAGCATGCTGGTGCTCAGAGCTCACTTGAATAGAGCAGAGAGCCCTGAGAACAGCTTAAGCAGAGCTTATATACTTTCATTGGAGAGGGCAGGGAGGAAATTTTATTAATGGGTCAGGGCGAGTGGGCAGTTTGCGTGCAACCGGGTGAGGAAGTGCATTCTGCAGCTTGGCAGTTGGGGACAGCACATTCTGGGAAGAAGATTAGCAAACATTTCTCAAGATTTCAACTGTGTTTTGTTAAGCGTACAGAAAAACAGGAAGTGACAAGTGCCTATTTTATTAACCTTTCATTCCCCACTTCTTCTTCTGGCTACTTTTAGTCATAAAAGTGATCATTGGGGGGTGTCACATTCTATGTCTGCTAGTGGGGTATTACCATAAGTTTAACTTGTCCAATTTGAGATTGGAGAAAAGAAATTACATGGTTGAGCAAACAGGGTTTACAGTTAGCAATAATATGAGGATCATTATTGGACCTGCCAGGGTTGATAAATGAGTAGTTAACCAGGGGGACTGTATGAACCAAGACTCAAAGCACACTTTTTGGGCCTCTCTCTCTCTCGTTGATGCTCTTCAAGGTGTCCTTTTAATTTACTCATAGATTTTTTTAAAACTCCAGTATGGTCGGCATAAACACAACAATCTTCCATCAATGCAGAACAAAGGCCCCCTTCTCTCATGAAGACGAGGTTCAACCCTCGACTGTTCTGTAAAACAACTTCAGAGAGAGAGGTTAAAGATTTCTGCAAAGCTGTTATGGAGGTTTCTAATACCTTTAAGTTTTGGTCTATTGCTGCTTCTAATTGGGTCGTTTGTTGTGTCCCATTGACCAAGGCAGTGGTTCTTGTGCCCATCTCTGCAGCAACTCCTATTCCTAATAAGATGGCTAAAGTGACGGATATATGTTCCCAGTGGATCCAGGTCTTATTCCCCCCTATTTGAACTTCAAATGAACCTGCATCATGATAAAGCACTCTGGGAAACATCTGCACCATTACTTAAGTAATCATATTTGTTAACAATTTCATGAAAACAAAAAAAAATGTTTAAGTATATAGAATTATACTGTTGTAGGGACAGACAAGGCAAGGCGCCTAAGATAGTACCAAAGACAGGGAAACAGTCCTATTTGTTTGCAACTGGATTCAGAGGGCATTACTTCTATTGTAATCAATTAATTCCCTGAAACCCAAGTTTAGGTAGTTTCAGAATTTTGTACCCAACATGTAAGGGAAGTGGCTCAGAAGTTCACAGTCTGCAGAAGTTCACAAAAAGCAGTTTATTTTTTTTCCTCTGTTTTTGGCAAATTAACTTTTCAAGGACACCTGGGTGAGGGAGAGCTCTTTCTTCCCTTTAATTTTCCCCCTGCCAGTTGTTACCATGGAGCCCAGTTTGTAACTTCTTTATCTTACAAATGTAGCCATCTCTGTGAAGCCCCAGCTCAAGGCCAGAGGCCTTGTACACATATTTTGTGAAAAACTAGTAAGCGCGTGACTAGCTTAGGAGTGCAGACTTTTTCAGCCAGTGGCCAAGTAGAACAGGGCAACACAAAAAGAGGAATTTTATCTACTCTGAAGTTTTTTATAGGGACTCTTTTGCTGAATGTCCTAAAGTCAGCCATGGTGAAGACTTCTGGAGACGGTCAGATAAGACTTTTCAGTGGGCCTGGTACAGAGGGGGAAGATGGGGTAGGTGGGTTGAGAGCAGTTCCGAAGATCTGAGAATGAGAAAGGAGAGATGTAAAAGAATAATGGGAAAGGGTTTTGGGATTTTCCTAGCAACAAAAACTTGAGCAGTAGAACACGTAGAGCAGAGGGGAAGACCGGAGTTAGTATCCCTAAAAGCCTGTGAGAGACTTTAAATTCTGAGTAACCTCTTTTCAGTGATGACAAAGAAACTTTAAAGTCCATTTTCATTACATCTTGGATAGGGGTTTGAGGGCTCTCCTCAGCTGGTTTGAGATTTGGGTTAGCTGGTAAGGGGACCTGGTGGTATCTGGTGCGGGCACTGATAGGATAAGAGAGGAGGGAGTTGGTGGAGGGGTACCTCATTACCTGCTACCTCAGCAATTGGGCAATGGTCTGGGAACCGGCAGAGGTTTGGGTTTTTGATCTAGTAATTGGAGGGGAGAAATCATGTTGCTGAGGTGATAGTGACAGCAGAGAGTCTGGAGCAGAAGGCTAAGGGTTAGGATCTATTGGAGAAGCATAGGTCAGGATGTGAGCGAAGGAAGAAAAAGGCCTTCACATAGGGGAATCTCCTTTCACCTTTTTGAGCACTTGCAGAAGTTAAAAAGTTCACGCAGAATATGAGGATCTAGAGACCCCACTGTGGGCCATCGGTTTTGGTTATCTAATTGGTAATACGGCAAATGCTGTGTACAGAATTTTTTTTATTGGTTATTCAAAACATTACAAAGATTGCAAAATCACATCGGTTACACATCCACATTTTTACATAATACCATAATAGTAACTGTTGTATTCTGCTACCTTTCCTATCCTCTACTATCCCCCTCCCATCCCCTCCCATCTTCTCTCTCTACCCCATCTACTGTAATTCATTTCTCTCCTTATTTTTTCCCATTCCCCTCACAACCTCTTATATGTAATTTTGTATATCAATGTGGGTCTCCTTCCATTTCCATGCAATTTCCTTTTTCTTTCCCTTTTCTCTACAGAATTTGATGAGGAGCTTGGGTTCCATCAGGCAGTCCCTGTATGTTCACATCCCCATGACTTACAGAAGAAGTCGGCTTTCCCCCCACACAGCCGTGACTGCTTGTGGTTTTGAGAGTCTGCCGGGAAAACATAGTAATCTAGGCTAGCCAACCTGCATCTGGCTCGCTTGTCCCTACATCCATTATGTTTGTTTCCATTGTCTATGGTGCGGAAGGGATTTAATGGAATTTTAGTGGAATCCTCTTCATCAGGGATATCCCAAAAGGAAAGACCTATAGCCAGCTGATAAATGTCTGGGTGGAGAGATGGTCATTAGTTCCCTTAGTGGCCTGTATACAAGATAGACCATACTTCTATTCCAGTAGGATTTGTGATCAGCCATCGCTGCTGAACACGCTGATGAGGGTTAGGACTACTGGTGATCAAGGGGAGAGTCTATAGCTTTATCCACACGGCGAATACACAATTTGAAAGGGTTACCAGTCTTTTCCAGTTTCCAGCCAGAGTCTGGAGAGGCCGCAGGCTTGAGATGAGAGGTATGGATCCAGAAAATGATTCTGTCTACCTTTACCGCTGTAGGTGTTATAAGTAGCACCTGGTATGGTCCTTTCCAGCGGGGTTCAAGGGATGACACCTGATGTCGTCTTACATATAAGAATTATCTTACTTGATGTTGTGCAACCGGGTGAATGAGTACATTCTGCAGTTTGGCAGTTGGGGACAGCACATTCTGGGAACAAGATTAGCAAACAGTTCTCAAGATTTCAACAATGTTTTGTTAAGTATACAGAAAAACATAAAGAGACAACTACCTATTTCACTAACATTTCACTAACGACTATACTTTGCCAGATTTCCTAATGTCTCTATTGATATCTGTTTTTCTACATATTTTCCCCAGTTCATCATTGTGACTGACTCTTCACATGTGCTGACATTTACATTTATTGTATACATGAAAACTTATAGGTAAAGAACATTTGGTGCAAATCCTATACTCACTCTCCTTTCTAAACAACCAACTATCTTCTTAATCCTACTGACTATCACTTTTTGACTGGAAGTTATCTTTGACAATCAATCATCAAAGGTACAAGGTCCAATGCAATTTTATATTGATGTATCTGAGACATCTGTGCAGAAAATAAATCAAAGCTAAGTACCACAATCAAGGGCCTAATTCACTTCTGGGTTTTAAATCTTACCTAGATTTCTGTTTAAATAATTATATTTCACCTATATATTCTTGCAATTATCGCAGGTTACCAATACCATTATTCATCCAGCAGAATGATTCCTAACCCAAATCGAACCTGTTATTAACCCTAACCATACACTGTTCCCTCAATCTAACTTTACAGAAGAGCAGGGACAGAGATGGTCTTACAATACAGGAATGTACGATTGCTTACAACTCCTGAGAAACTCAAAAGTCCATGCAAAAAGAATCCCTGGAGAAGTTGTAGGCAACTATGTAGGAACTGAGAGAGCAAAAGTCATCTTCCATTGAAAACAACCTGATCAGGATGAAGGGATGTGTCTGAATCAGCCTCTGTCTTCTTAATATAGAGAAGAAGAACCAAACCAGGCCTGTGTGGTGAGCTGTTCCTAGGTGCCTATGGTTGATATACCATTCTCACTTGTGAAAGTGTCACAGGAAGTAGGGGCAGCCTCCATTTCCTGGGACCCTTGGAAGCAACTGTTATGACAACGTGGTTGCCAAGGCAGTGTCCTCATTCAGTTCCTGAAGGAAGTGACCTCACCTCACATCCTTGGTGATAGAACTCTCTGAACTTTTTATCCAGGAAACCAGTCACCCAAATCCAGTCCCAGTCCCACTCCCAGTGGTCTCACTTGTTTGGATTTACCAAGAACAGATTCAGTCTTTCGTGGTACCTACTGTCCTGAGGATGGTCAATGCCAGAAATCTCTGAAGAGTGGCCTTTCCTGAGAAAGCAGGTATTGGATCACCGCTGGCTCCTCAGAACTTCACAATGTTGACCAAGGAGACCAGTTCTGAAACAGGACAGGCCATTTCGGGAGAATGTAGTATGGCCCACAATCAGAGGACACTCTGGATAGTCACAGACCTACTTTGGGGAAGGAGGTGTCTTTGTGTGTGTGGGAATGAGTTTATGGATTTGTCTCATGTACTCAGGATAGCTAGGAAAGTTGGTATGTTTGGTTTGGTGTGGGCTGTTTCTAGTAAATCGTTTGACAAGGCGAGTGTTTCTATGTCTGTGTATTCCACGGTGTCCATGGTTGTGGACATTAGAAAAGAGAATGCATCAGTTGATATGTCCTATCTAGTAGAAAGCTTTCCAGCATTCATTCTGCCCTATTTATAAATGGATTTCAGTTTGCCTTATGGATGAGCAACACTTGCTATCTTCCAAAGTTCCTGCTTTCTTCCTGAATTCTGGCCACTCTCCAGAATAGGCTCATGGTTTTGTGTCCAATATATGTATCACTTCCAAGCCCTGTGACATGGCCATGTACTGGATAGCTGAAGGGAATGTTGAGCAACTCAGAAAACTCAGATATCAGTGTGATCAGGATAGTCTCAGTGGAGAAACCCTGCTTTGTGGCTTTTGATTACCAATTGTTCTGCTCCCCCGAATTTCTGAAAGGTCTTTGCCTCAGGCCATCCCTTTGTGATTCCTGAAGAAAAGATTTTTCACATGGAAATGGTTGGGCATCACCTGAGGCTCTTTGCTTAATTCCATTGGATAGGATGTGTCTGAATCAGCCTCTTGGCCCTGTGTGAGGCCTAGGCTTAGATTCTCAGCACCTGATGGATCTAAAGAAAGATCCCATGTGTGCATCCAAAACCAAAATAGCCAAAAGAGCAGTCATTGTGGATGAAGTATCTCCTCTTCTTCTGTGAGGTACCTGACCTCAATCAATTTAGAATAGGAATGCTTTGGGTCAAATGATTTCTTCAAAGCCCTGCAGAGGCTAGCCCATAGGTGGTTGGGTTTTCTCATGTCTCCAATTCACACAAAGAATCTAAACCACACGGTTAGTGGCCTCAAATTGGAGAAGCAGAGAAGTATTAAAAGCAGGCCTATTTGATCACTCCTGGTTCACAGGAAGGGTGTCCAGGGCACCCTGATTTTAGGCAAATTAGGGGCAAGGGGGATTATTTTGAAGACTGTCTTGGTCTGCGCCACTCATGCAAACATCCAGCCAGAGGTTATGAAGAGTGTCTATATGAAAGATCATGAAGGCCATGTGGGAGTGTTTTGGGTTTAATTGTGGTCATTTGTGTGGTGGTTGGAAGAGATGACTGGGTCCACCTTGACATGAACTCTGGTTTTATTCCCCTAAGAGACTGAGTTCTGAAACTGACCTCAGAGAAGTATTGCCATAAATTTTGTTGGGATTTTAGGAGTCCATGCATGAGAGTCACCCTTGGAAACTGAGATGTACGCCCAGGTTATATTTCCACAATGCACCAGAAATCACAGCCAAGATATCACATGATTTTTTTCTGAAAGACTTGGCAGCCATAGTTGAGAGTTAAATCACATATTGACCTCACACTGTAGACCTCAAAGGGCCTGGCTTCACGTGACCATTTAGCCACTCTTTGGGAAGCGTTGCCTGTGAGAATTCTCCATAGCTTTCATAGAAATGAGCTTCCTCAACATTTAATGGTTCTGGAATGATTTGAAACCCACAGTGCCTCCAACTAAATCGTTGAAAAATGGCTAGATAAATACTAAGAAATTTTTGAAATTCCCATGACCAGGTGGCACTGGAGAACCTTTGGATGTCCTGTTGCTGATCATGAGTATACCAGACAGTGCCTTGATTTACTGGGTTTCATGAAATTGATGTAGAACAGAGATGCCAGTAAGTTGGAGCCTGCTGAGTAGTGGTCCTAGAGCAGTGGAGGGCATGTGTGTGGTAAAATATCTGTGGTGGGGCCATGTGGATCTTCCATTAGCTTCCAAATGGCTTGTGACTGACATCGTTCAGACAGCAGTCCCTTCTATGTAAAGGCATCTTGTAATATTGAGTCCTCCAGGTTACATAGATGCCGACTCAGCTTTAATGGTCTCACTAGAAAGGAAGATAAAGCACTTGACAACAACATATGTTTCAACTGCCCAACCTGAGAGGCAGTTCCACAAGAAGTCTTTAGGCCAGAAAAGCTCCAGTTTGCTGAGTGTTTACCCTGTCCCTTACTTTTGGAAACTCCTCTACCACCTCAAAGGCTGTCAACTCCTTAACATATTTCATTCCAGATATGTATTCACAGATTTTCTAACTCTTCTCCTATAATTTTGTCTTACTTGGGGCGAAAGTAATGTCAAGCCATTGTTCTGGATGAGAGTGGGAACAATTTTGTGTAGCACATATTTGCATACACATTGGATTCATTTTCCAATTTTCCGTTCAAAATAGTGAATCCCTCACACTAACCCCTACCCTATTAGACTCTGACTACTAATCGTAATATGATGGAGAATAATAACCCAAACAGAATAGAAATACAAGCAGTTCAGAGGAGGCATTGTGTATAGTTGGACTTGCCTTTTTCATTATATAGGATAGAAGTTATGAATCTAGTCAATTTTTTGTTGAAAGAGTTCTCCATGTTTTTTTAAAGTTAATAAATATCTGAATTCCTGTCTCCCTTTCTCTGTAGCCTATTTAGCACATGTATTTTTATATGCACATTTCGAATTATACCTGGTATCACACGTATATTTTTGGTGAGGTGGCTGACTTGGCATATACAAATTGTAAGAAGATATCACTCCTTCTAAATGCTGTTGGAACTGAAAATTCAACCTATGGGTAAGCCTCCTATTTGAATAGCATTACACATAAATCCATGTTCAGTAAAATTAATATTTTTGGATCTGTGGATTATATGTTTTTCGTGATGAATTTTGATTGGCAAATATAATGCTACTTTTTTATGTCTCTGTGTGTGTGTCTGTATATATATATATATATATATATATATATATATATATATATATATACATACACTATATATACACTCTCCAGATTTTTCAAAATATGAAATATATGTGTCTTATTATGCACTCCCTAATTTTATTCATATTCATGTATGTGGATTTATAATCTGCTTTACAAAAGATTATTCTCAGAAATATTCATCAACCTGAAATACATATTGGTTTCCTAGTACTGAAAACTATCTTTAGTAAATGGTGCATAAAAATCCTAATATTTTGACATTGCAAGATGGCCACGAATAGAGTGCATCACACCCTTTGTACCGCGCCACTTCACAGGTGAATAATGAGTTAGAACGACAAAAACTATCTTGTTAGGATCTTACAGAAAAATGGGTGTGCCTGGAACCTAGAAGAATGATTTCCACCACCGAGGTCCAGTAATTGAGCCTCAAACAAGAGCCAACTATGCGAACAGAGATCCGGGCTGACTGATCCGCACGGCCCGCCCCGTGGCTACAGCCGGCGGGCCTCCACCGAGAAGCCCGCAGGGAGAAATATGCAGGGAGAAACATTGCTGCATATTTTGTGGAATCCTGCTGGCTCACGCCCCACTGAGCCCCGGGCTGAGTTCGGGATTTCAGACGGGGAAGAAAGCACTACAGTTCTATCCCCCACAACGGAAACTCCACCAAAGAAACCAACAGTCACCATCTTGGAGAGCTGAAGTAACCACCGCCACTCTCCGACAGATTGCAACAATAAAACTGGTGTGTGTTACTCAGCTCATCTCCCATACAGCAGGTAATTTGTAAAAATTCTCTCCTAGGCTTTCCGGGGGAGGGATTACAAGAGAAAGCCTGCATAAAGACGGGGGGAAACTAGTGGCACCTGACCTTCAACTTCCCTTCCCATCAGTGGCGAAAACGAAACCTGTCTAGCCAGCGCTGGGGGTGGGGCAAGCGGAAAAAAATCAAAACAATAGAGTGCCAGGGTTCCCAGTAGACACCCTCCACACTCAAGAAACAGCAGGCCCAGAGTACAGTTTGAACTGCTGAGAGGCATCACTCAGGGGAAATCTGGTCTAGCAGGAGAAACCAGGACTAGCTGGAGAAACCAGGGGACTAGGGGCCAGGCCCTTGTGACTGGGTGGCTGGAGACCGCAGGCCCACAGGCGAAAGTCCACCCGATGCCCGCTTGACTGGGTGGCTGGAGAATGTCTGCCCGCTGGCAACTGACTGTGCCACTGGGTGGCTAGAGATCGCCCGCCCGCCAGTGACTGCCCACCTGCTGCCCGCGTGAATGGGCGGCTGGACACCACCTGCTCGCCGGCGATGGACCATGCGACTGGGCGGCTGGAGACAGCTCGCCCGCCAGTGACACGGAGCTGAAACCAACCAGAGACAGTCCAGTCCCACCCCCCTATTCGGACACCTCGGCAAGGAGCCTGGGGCCCGTCAAAGCAGAGAGGTGACGTCACTGGAGCTCGGCTCGGCCTTTGGAATTTCTTCCAAGCGGAATCCCAATTTAGCAGGCATAGTCTACCAACACAAAGTAGAGACAACAGAGATATACAACACCAAAACAAATCTATAGAATACAGAAATGCAGCAATCAAATAGAGCTCGAAAGTAACGTGAACATCATGAAAAAACAAGGGAAAAAAATGAGTACAAACAATGCAGGAAAACTTAATTCTACAGGAAGACGTAGAAGCATCAGAAACAGGGATAGGGAAAGAACTCAAGGCATACCTAACTCAGATGAAATGGAATATTAGAGAAGACATGAGGCAGCAAGTCCAAGCAATAAAAGTATATTTTGAAAATGAATTAAACAAACAAATTGAAATGGCAAACAAGGAGCTTTACAAGGAGATAGAGATCTTAAAAAAATTCAAACAGTAATCCTATAAATGCAGGAAACTATAAACCAAATTAAAAACTCAAACGAGAATATTACAAATAGACTAGATAAAGTAAAAGTCAGAAAATCAGATAATGAAGACAAAGTTTATCAACTTGAAAAGAATATAGTCAACAGAAAAAAGATGCTTAAATCCCATGAGCAATCTATTCAAGATATATGGGATGTCATAAAAAAAAAACTTGAGAGTCATCGGGATAGAAGAAGGCATAGAGGTTCAAACCAAAGGAATAGACAACATATCAAATGAAATAATTCTAGAAAACTTCCCAGAGATAAAAGATGGATTGGATTGTGAAATCCTGGAAGCCTATAGGACCCCAAACATTCAAAACCATAATAGACCAACTCCAAGACATATAATAATGAAGATAGCCAACATACAGAACAAGGAGAGAATATTAAATGCTATAAGAGAAAGGAGGCAGATTACATTCAGGGGTAAACCAATTAGGTTAACGACTAATTTTTCATCACAGACTTTGAAAGCGAGAAGATCCTAGAACAATGTATTTCAAATGCTGAAAAATAATGGATTGTAACCAAGAATACTGTATCCAGCAAAATTAAGCTTCAGATTTGAGAATGAAATTAAAGTCTTTCACGATAAACAAAAGCTAAAAAAATTTGCAGCCAGAAAACCAGCCCTGCAAAGCATTTTGAACAAAATACTACAAGAAGAGGAATAGAAAAATAGTGCCCAAATCTAACAGTGGGACGTATCTCAGTAAAGGGGGGAGGAAAATAACCAAAAAAGTAAAAACTAGCCAAACTAAAATATAATAAATATATAAACATGACTGGAAGTACAAATCATATTTCAATAATAACCTTAAATGTTAATGGCCTAAACTCACCAATTGAGACATGGGCTAGTAACCTTGATCAAAAAACCAAATCCAACAATATGTTGCCTTCAGGAGACTCATATGATTCTAAAAGCCATACACAGGCTGAAGGTAAAAAGGTTGGGAAAAATCATGCCACTCACATGGCCCTCAGAAGCAAGAAGTAGTAGTGATACTCTTATGGAATAAAATCAACTTCAAACCTAAGTTAATCAAAAGGGATAAAGAAGGACACAATATTCTTTTAAAAAGAACCATCCACCAACAAGACATAACAATTATCAATTTGTATGCACCAAGCAATGGAGCTGCAACGTTCATAAAACAAACTCTCCAAAGTTCAAGAGTCAAATAGACTACAACACAATAATTATGGGTGACTTCAAAACACCACTCTTGGCATTAGACAGATCCTCTAGACAAAAACTGAATAAAGAAACTATAGAACTCAACAGCACAATCAATAACCTAGACTTAACCAAAATATATAGAATATATCAACCATCATCAAGTGGATACACGTTCTTCTCAGTAGCAGCACATGGATCCTACTCAAAGATAGACCATATATTATGCCATAGGGCAATTCTTAGTAAATATAGAAGCATGGAGATAATACCATGCACCATATCTGATCATAATGGAATGAAACTGAAAATCAATGATAAAAGAAGGAAGAAAAAATCCTACATCACATAGAAAATGAACAATATTCTACTGAATGATCAATGGGTTACAGAAGACATAAACGAGGAGATAAAAAAATTCTTAGAGACAAATGACAATACAGACACAACATACTGGAATCTATGGGACACAAAGAAAGCAGTTTTAAAAGGGAAATTTATTTCTTGGATTTCTTTCCTCAAAAAAAAAGAAAAAAAATAAAAAATAAATGAACTCACACTACACCTCAAAAACCTAGAAATGGAAAAGCAAAACAACACTAAATGTAGTAGAAGACAAGAAATAATTAAAATTAGAGCAGAAATCAACAAAATTGAAGCAAAAAGAACATTCAAAAAAATTGATAAAACTAAAAGTTGGTTCTTTGAAAAAATAAATAAGATTGACAGGCCCTTAGCCATGCTAAGGAAAAGAAGAAGAGAGAGAACTCAAATTACTAACATATGGAATGAAAAAGGCAATATCACAACAGACACTACAGAAATACAGAAGATAATTAGAAAGTATTTTGAAACCCTATATTCCAATAAAATAGAAGATAGCAAAAATATCAATAAATTTCTTAAGTCATACGATCTGCCCAGATTGAGTCAGGAGGACACACAATTTAAACAGACCAATAACAAAGGAAGAAATAGAAGAAGCCATCAAAATACTACAAACCAAAAAAAGCCCTTGAACGGATGGGTATACAGCAAAGTTCTACAAAACCTTCAAAGAAGAATTAATACCAATACTTTTCAAGCTATTTCAAGAAATAGAAAAAGAAGGAGCTCTTCCAAATTCATCCTATGAGGCCAAAATCACCCTGAACCCAAAACCAGACAAAGACACTTCAAAGAAAGAAATCCACAGACCAATATCTCTAATGAACTTGGATGCAAAAATTCTCAATAAAATCCTGGTGAATTGAATACAAAAGCATATCAAAAAAATTATGCACCATGATCATGTAGGATTCATGCCTGGGATGCAAGGCTGGTTCATTATACGGAAATCAATAAATGCTATTCACCACATCAATAGAATTAAAGAGAAGAACCATATGATCATCTCGATAGATGCAGAAAAAACATTCAACAAAGTTCAGCATCCCTTTATGTTGAAAACACTAGAAAAACTAGGGATAACAGGAACTTACCTCAACATTGTAAAAGCTATATATGCTAAACCTCTGGCTGGCATCATCCTAAATGGAGAAAAACTGAAGGCATTCCCTCTAAAATCTGGAATAAGAGGGATGCCCTCTATCACCTCTTCTATTTAATTCAGTTCTTGAAACACTAGGAAGAGCAATTAGACAGACAAAAGAAATTAAAGTCATAAAAATAGGGAAAGAAGAACATAAATTATCGCTATTTGTGGATGACATGATAATATATTTAACAGACCCAAAATGGTCTACAAAGGAACTGCTAGAGTTAATAAATGAATTCAGCAATGTGTCAGGATATAAAATCAACACGCATTAATCAAAGGCATTCCTGTATATCAGCAGCAAAACTTCTGAAATGGAAATAAGGAAAACCACTCCATTCACAATATCCTCAAAGAAAATAAGATAATTGGGATAACACCTAACAAAAGAGGTGAAAGATTTATGTAATGAAAACTACAGAACCCTAAAGAGAGAGATAGAAAAAGATCTTAGAATATGGAAAAATATACCCTATTCATGGATAGGCAGAACTAACATCATCAAAATGGCGATATTACCCAAAATTATCTACAGGTTTAAATCGATGCCAATCAAAATCCCAGTGACATTTCTTGTAGAAATGATAAAGCAATCATGAAATTCATATGGAAAAACAAAAGACCCAGAATAGCAAAAACAATGCTAAGAAGGAAGTTTGAATCTGGAGGAAGAGCAATACCAGAGTTTAAACTGTAGTACAAAGCAATAGTAACAAAAACAGCATTGTACTGGTACTAAAACAGGCAGGTGGACCAATGGTACAGAATAGAGGACACAGAAACCAATCCACAAAATTACAACTTTCTTATATTTGATAAAAGGGGCTAATAACCTGCAATGGAGGAAGGATAGCATCTTCAACAAACGGTGCTAGGAAAATTGGAAATCGATATGCAACAAAATGAAACTGAATCCCTTTCTCTCACCAAGCAAGGAAGTTAACTCAAAATGGATCAAGGAGCTAGATATCAAATCAGAGACACTGCATCTGATAGAAGAAAAAGTCGCCTACAATCTACATACTGTAGGGTCGGGCTCCAAATTCCTTAATTGGACGCCCATAGCCCAAGAGTTAATAACAAGAATAAACTAATGAGACTTGCTTAAACTAATTTTTTTTTCCTCAGCAAGAGAAACAATAAGAGAGGTAAATAGAGAGCCTACATCCTGAGAACAAATTTTTACTTCTCACACTTCAGATAAAGCCCTAATATCCAAAATATACAAAGAACTCAAAAAATTCAAAAATAAGATAACAAATAACCCAATCAACAAATGGGCCAAGGACCTGAACAGACACTTCACAGAGGAGGTAATACAATCTATAAACAAGTACATGAAAAAATGCTCACAATATCTAGCAGTCAGAGAAATGCAAATAAAAACCACCCAAAGATACCATCTCACTCCAGTAAGATCGGCAGCCATTAGGAAGTCAAACAACAGTAAGTGTTGGCGAGGATGTGGGGAAAAGGGGACACTTGTACACTGCTGGTAGGACTGCAAATTGTTGCAGCCAATTTGGAAAGCAGTATGGAGATTCCTGGGGAAGCTGGGAATGGATCCACCATTTGACCCAGCTATCACCCTTCTCGGACTATTCCGTGAGGATCTTAAAAGAGCGTATTATTGGTATACTGTCACATCAATGATCATAGTGGCACAATTCACAATAGCTAGACTGTGGAACCAACCTAGATGCCCTTCAATAGATTAATGGATAAAAAAAATGTTCAATCTACACACAGTTGAGTATTATGCAGCACTAAAAAGTAAAAAAAAATCATAGAATTTGCAGGGAAATGTATGGCATTAGAGAAGAATATGCTAAGTGAAGCTAGCCAATCCTTAAAAAACAAATGCCAAATGTCTTCTTTGATATAAAGAGAGAAAATAAGAACAGAACAAGGAGGAAGAGCATGAGGAAAAGATTAACATTATACAAAGATGAGTGGGGGAGAGAAAAAGAGAGAGAAGAGAAAGCATATGGAAATGGTAGGAGACCCTCAATGTTACACAAAATTACACATAATAGGTTGTGAGGAGAAATGGGGGGGGGGAACAATGGAGAGAATTGAACAACAGCAGATAAGCTAGAGAGGTAAGATGGGAGGGGAGGGGAGGGGGGATAGTAGGTGATAGGAAAGGTAGCAAAATACAACAGTCACTAATATGCCATTATGTAAAAATGTGAATGTGTAACCAATGTGTTTCTGCAATTTTTATTTGGGGAAAATATGGGAGTTCATAACCCAATTGAGAAAAAAGAATCAAAGATGATATATCATGAGCTTTGTAATGTTTTGAACAACCAATAAAAATAAATAAATAAATAAATGTTTAAAATTGAGTGGGAAGAAATCATCTAATAAAGGGTTGAGATGCATTCATTTAGCTAAGCAGAAACTTTGTTTTATGTAGTTGTAACTATCACAAATTTATTTTACCAGAGAACTGGGTTTTGAACATTCACATAATTGAGATTAAAGGATAATCCACCTACCTTCATGAAAAACTCATAGCATTTCCTATATTTTTCATATTTCATTTTTTAAGTTAATATTTTTTCATGGACCAGGTCTAGACTTAGGCTATTCTTCCAGAATACTACCTCATCTGACAAATTGGTACAATGTGTTGGATTTTTTTTCATCATTTATTTAATAGTTTCTAGCTGATAATGTGTATTTCTCCTTATCTTTATTTGGACATACATACCCAACTATATCTTTGCATTTTTTGTTTTACTGGGGAAGAGACTCCTCAAAAGCTCTTTGTTATATGTATCAAACATTTAGACCATGCAATTATTCTTAATTTTGCATGAAAATATCTTTGTACCATTTTTCTTTAGATTTAGAATTATTAATAATGTTCCTACTGTAATAATTAACTACTTACAAGAAGAATTAAACAATTGACTTTATATCAATTATTAATATGAAAAGTACTAAAATAAATATTTGGCAATTAATACACAATTGATAGAAATTGAAATCATGAGAAAGCCATTTTGAATGTCAGTGCATATGGTCCTTAAATAATAGGTTTTTAAAAATTTTTTTCTCTAATTCATAAGATGTAATATGCCATATTACAGCTTAATGTGATATAAAACCTTAAATTATCAGTATTGATAAATAAGAAAGATACCTGTTTACTTAAATATGTTTATTTGATTTCCACTGTAAGATGTTAATTCTGGAAGACTTGAGAATTATGAAAGACATGGTCTATACTATTTCTAACAGGCTAATCAAAGTACTTTTAATATATATGTATATATATATATATATATATATATATATATATAATGCATATGCATGAATATAGATACATATATATAATAAATGTATAGTAATATATCAGGTGATTATAATTTTTAATTTTTCTCAAGAATAAAGAATGACTATTAAAAACACTCTTAAATTTAAATTTTATAGCAAGATATTGTTTGTAATGACATGAGAGAAAAATTGATATGGATGGAAAACGAAAAAGGAAGAGAGAGAAGGGAAAAAATGAGGAAGAAAGTAAGTAAAGAAGAGGGAGAGGCATGTTCGATGTTAAGATAAAAATGGAGGGGCTGGGTTTGTGGCTCAGTGGTAACATGCTTGTCTAGCATGTGTGAGGCACAGAGTTCTTTTCTCAGCATCACATACAAATAAACAAAATGAAGATCAATCAACAACTGAAAAATCAAAAATAAAAAAGTAGAAATATTACCAAAATTCCAAGCTTTTATGAATGTTAAATAAAAAAAATATGTTACATAACCTTATGTAATTTCTAGACTCCCCAAAATAGTCATTAAATGTTAGATTATTAGTGCTATAATTAAAAATCCATTGTTCTTTCCTCTACATTCTGTGGCATGCTAGTACTAAAATAAATTGTATTATAACACCAAAAAAAAAAAAAAAACAAAACACATCCTAATATTTCTACAATAACTGACCCAGTTTAACATCAATGCAAGTAGATTCCTATGGGACATGATGTGCATTTTGACGTTCATTTTAATTCAACACTGGTACATTACTATTTCTTCAGTTTATGCACATCATAGTATATATATTTCATCCACAATTTAGCAAATTTATATGCATTTGTTTCACTTTAAATCACTTCCTGCTTCAGAACACATGTATTCCTCTAAGTTTCTTGACTGGTCTTTTCATGAGACTTCTCTCCAAACACATTATTTTCGATTTCCATTATCACATTTGAAGCAAAACTCACACACCCGTCATGATAAACCATAACCCTAATATTACCATTAGATGTATAACTGGTTGGAAAGAATGATTGTATATCAATATAAGATTTCTTACTTAGTTACAGATATCAATTCTATCCACTATTTAAAGTGGAACCAGTTATATTATTTATTCACAGTATGGTCCATTCATGCATTATCTCTATATTCATAGACACAGGGTACACCTCTTGAACTCCCAATACTAATTTATGCGTCTTCAAAATATTGCTCCCAGAAATGGTGGAAGAAATACATGTAACCTGATCTACATATACATTTTATCACAGTAATATTCTGAACATAAAAAGCAAAGTTCACACTTATGATTGTACCAGAACTAAATGGAAGTTAACATGGATTACTAAAAACATCCATGTCCAGGTTGCCTAATGGTTTTAAATGAAAATCCTATTTGTGACTACATATTTGTTTCTTCCAAAGATTATATGTTCAAACTGAACCCTGTTGAATATGTCTAATGCTGTCACTCACTTTATAATTTGAATGATTTTTTAATGTGTCTATTGATATCTGCTTTCCTACATATTTTTCCCAGTTCATCATTGTGACTGAATCTTCACATGTGCTGACACTAACATTCACTCTGTAACGGAAACCCTATTGCTAAAAAACTTTGGTCCAAATCCTATATTCACCGTTCTTCCTAAAGCTACCTACTGTCTTCCTAATCCTACCGACTATCACTTTTTGACTGGATGTTCCCTTCTACATTCAATCATCCAAGGTATAAGATCCAATGCCATTGTATATTGATTTATCTGAGACATCTGTGCAGAACGTAATTCAATGCTAAGTATCCCAATCAAGGACCCAATGCCCTTCTGGGCTTCAAATCTTACTCAGATTTCTCTTTTCGTTCATATATTTCACCTCAATATTCTTATAAATATCGCAGGTTCCCAATACCATTGTTCATGGAGCAGAATGGTTCCTAACCGAAATTGAAATTGATATTAACACTAAGCATACACTGTTCCCTCAATCTAACTTTACAGAAAAGCAGTGAAAGTGTTGGTCTTCTAATACAGGAATGTATGGATCTTCCACCTGCTGAGAACCTCAAAGGTATATGCAGAAATGATCCCTGGAGAAGATGTAGGCAGCTATGAAGGACCTGAGAGAGCAAAAGTCATCTTCCATGGAAAACAACCTGGTAGGATGAAGTTTGGTGACTGAATCAGCCTCTGTCTTCTTAATGTAGAGAAGACGGACCAAACCAGGCCTGTGTGGAGAGCTGTTCCCTAGAGCCTATGGATTATATACCATTCTAACTTGTGAAAGGGTCACAGGAAGTAGGGGCAGCCTCCATCAAAAGGGATCATAGGAAGCAACTGTTAGGACAAAGTGGTTGCCAAGGCAGTGACCTCATTCAGTTCCTGAAGAAAGTGACCTCACCTCACTTCCTTGGTGTTGGAACTCTCTGAACTTGGGATCCAGGAAGCCAGGCACCCAGAGGCAGTCCCAGTCTCAGTCCCAGTGGTCTCAGTTGTTTGGATTTACCAAGGACAGGGTCAGTCTTTCTTGGTACCTTCTGATGTGAGGATGTCCAAATACCAGAAGAGCTCTGTAGAGGGGCCTTTCCTGGGAAAGCAGGTAGTGGCTCACCGCTGGCTCATGTCAACTTCACAGAGTTGGCCAAGGAGACCAGATCTGAGACAAGACAGGCCATTTCAGAGGAACATAGTATGGCCCACCAGTCATAGAACACTCCGAATAGTCACAGACCTACATGGGGGAAGGAGGTGCCTTTGTGGGTGTGGTTGAGGGTTTGTGGTTTTGTCTCATTTTCTGAAAGTAAGTTCTTTTAGATATCAGCTCTGGAGCCCACGAATTAGTTCTCATTGGGGCTAAAGTTCCACACCAGCGAGATTTGAAATTGGCACTGGCGGGAGAGTTCAGAAGGGTGGGCACTTTTCGCGCCACTGCAGAGAAGAAGAAGGTAAGAAGAAGTCCTTAGGCGCCATGTTGGTGTTTTTCTCTGGGGTACGGCTGCCATTTATACTTTTCCAACATTCCTCCCTTTTTGTTTTCTTAGAAAGTGGGGCATCATTTGTAAGATCAGGCTGCTTCCTGCTGTGTGGGGGTGCTGTGGGGCCTAGAAAGGGAAGTGGGGGGCAGGTCTGGGGATATCATGGCAGCCAGAAATAAAACCCAGTGGTATAGACAGCTACTTCCGTAGGGGTGAACTGTATGAAAGTTCCCTGAAGCCACAAGTTGTCGATGGCATGGAACCAGTCCTGGATGGAGGAGATTGTTGGTATCAGTCACTGCTCCTGTAACAGAGACTCTAGGAAATACTGGAAGCGTTGCCTGGACATGGCGTCACCAGCACCTGAAGAAGATCAGAGCAAATAAAAACAGAATGAAGATAAAAATTAAAGCAAACATCAATTTTTGGCAGAAGTTCCATCTCGGGGGACTTACATAGAAGAGGCCAAGGGCCATGAGGAAGCTTAGAAGGTCATAAAGACTCATGAATCGAAAATGGCAGATTAAGAGGTTCTCCGAGCTCATTGCCTCCCACTGTCTGATGTCCGTTGCATTCCATCGTGCCTGGTAGTGAGCTTCATCACTGAGTGAACTGTTCTCTTGGAGATGTTGGGGGTTCATCGGTCAACAGAGGCTGGAAGTGCCTAAGCAAAAGCTGGTTGAGTTTGATTAGAAATTTTTTGCAGTTGGCTTTGAAGGAACTTCATTATGCAGGTTAAGAGAGCATCCCAATAAGGGGCCCCAAGATAGGTAGTAAGTACATGGCAAGAGAGGATTGAAAGAACCCCGTTATGGGATTGGAGGAGGTAGGTGTGAGCAATTGGGTCGACTATTCCTGCAATATAACAACATTTATTTTCTATTAGCCCAGATTCATTAACATAATAGCAACATTCCTCTCTGAGGAACAGGCATGTACCACTTTTTCTGCAGTGAGAAGATCAATTGCCCTTTGGTTCTGTAAAGCCACTTGTGCCAATGAAGTAACCTGACGCTGCAAGGAGCACAGAGACTCAGCAGTCGTATCGAGTGCTTCCTGCAGTTTTTGTTGCAGGTCATTGGATGCCTATAGAGCATGACCTATAGCTCCACCAGAGAGTCCAAGACTCGCCACTGAGGTTGTAAAAGTGAGGCCTACCAGAACCGGCAGAAAGACGGCCCTATGGGAGCGGGAAGGTAGGGCCAACTGTCGGAATTCGGTGGGAGTATACAAAGACAGCTGATGAACTACAGTAACCATGAAACAGGTGCCAGAGACATTGATCGTTGAGGTACTTAAAGACCCATTACACCAGAGGAAATGTCCAGGTTGCATAAGCGCAGGGCTCGATTGGGTGTTATAGCTCGAGGAAGAAATGTGTAAAGGATTCATTATTGGCAGGTGGAAACAGATGAAAGGAAATAAAGTGTTGTTGGAATAACTTTCCTACAGTGGGATACGTGTCACATGCAGGGGTTGTCCTTTCTTAGAGAAATTGTAGGTTTTTGCTGAAATATTTCCTGCCGCAAATGGGACCGCTGCTAGAAGTGGACAACTAAGTGAAGCACAGAGAAAGCACTGAGAAGTAGGCACAGAAAAAGGGGTGGAGTTTAATGATGGAAGAGTTTTGTGTAGCAAATTGAGCCATGTGGGAGGGGGACCTGAGAGGGTTGAAGGCTCTGAATCCTCTTTGGATGAGCTATGGATAAGATCTCGAAGTTTTGATTGTGACTCCTTAATGTGTTCGACTACCTGGATGGTTGCCTTAGGTGGCATAATCAGGGTGCGGCCAACAGTCATCCACCCTGTGGGTCTGGCTGAGGTTGTCCTAGCATAGACAGCAAACTCAATATAGTGCCAATGTTTGGCCTTGGGGTCAGGTATATCTAAAGTATACCATCCATTGTTATCAGATGAAGAGCTTTTATGCCACTTTAGGTAAATAGAAGTCCACCCTTCACGGTAACCAAGTGAGTGGTAAGAATAGCTACCATGTTCATCATGGAACCTGCATGACCAACAGGGGCACCCATTATATATCTCAGGCCACCAATGACAATAGTCTTTGGTTTGATCAAAAAGAAAGCAAATGAAAAGCCAGTTCCAGCTACCAGGGACGAAGGTCCTTGAAGGTGACAATTTTATGGAAATAGAGGTGCAGTTGTTTATGAAGCAAGTAGTTGCATTCACTGCGTGGACCTTCTGCATGCCATGTTCTGAGTATCATTACCGAAGAGTGAATAAATACATGGTAGGAGAGGAGGGTAAAGACCAGTCCCGACAGAGCACAGAAAATAAGCAGAGCACAAAAAACAAGCAGTTAGAGAAGACTAGGGTGTTGGGAGAGCTCATTGTGACTTCTTTAAGAGGAATTGGGCTGCAAGGAACACCATGTTAGCCGCAACTTAAATGGGTGAGATGGGTGTGGAGAGCAGGAGTAAAGGGGAGGTTCAGGAGGTGATTCTTGGAGTTCCTCTGGAGTGGTCCTGTTGTCAGTAGGTGGGGCCTCCTGGTGATGTTGCTTCAACCTAGAAATGTGAATCCAGGGAGTGAGACGGTTGTCTGGTAAGGAGAGTTTGCCGCGGTGGGGATACAGAGAATGACAAGATAGGGGCCTTCCCATTTTGGCGCAAGAGTCCCTTTCTCCTCTGGGGTATTATAATATACTAGACTCCCAGGTGTAAAGGGAGGAGTGTTTGGAGAGGAGACTGGGTCCGGAAGAAGCCAGTTCTGATATTTCCAGAGTTCCGAGCGGAGATGAAACAAGAGAGGCAAAGACAAATCTCGGGTGCAAGGTCCTTGTGAAATGACCAACCCAGGAGGTATAAGAGGTCTTTTATACATTATCTCAAAGGGAGACAGTAAAGATGGTTTCTTACATAGAGCTCTGATTCGAAGCAAAGACATGGGTAAGAGTTTGACCCAGTCTAAGTTTAATTCCATTGTCAATTTGGGAAGGACTTCCTTTAGACTACGATTTACCCTTTCCACTTTCCCTGAAGCCTGGGGATAATATGGAAAGTGGAAATGCCACTTGAAGGAGAGGGCTTGAGAGACCTTTTGTGTGATCCTAGAAATAAACTCAGGGCCATTGTAATGTTGTAGGGAAGTGGGCATACCAAACCTGGGGATGATGTCTGTCAGTAAGATTGAAGCTACAGTGGAAGCCATTTTATTGGAAGTGGGAAATGCCTCAACCCAACCAGAGAAAGTGTCCACAAAGACAAGGCGGTATTTAGTGCGCCATACTGTGGGCATGTTGGTGAAGTCTACCTGCCAGTCAGCAGTGGGAATGTGTCCCTGGGCTTGGTGGAAAGAAAAAGGATTGGGCCTTAAAGTAGTATGAGGGTTGGTTCGCTGACATATCTGACAATTAGAGGCTATATTCTGTAGCATGGCTTTGTCGGACGGGGTGAGGGAGAAGAAGCTCTGTAAATAGAGGGTCAAAGACTGAGAATTGGAAAGGAATAGAGTATGAAAGAACTTGAAAAGGTCCTTGTTCTTACTGGAAGAAGTAGTGGCTTCAGATGAGCTGTCTAAAGTTGCCATTATATGTCCCCCAGGGAAGCCATAATTGGAAGTGGTAGCAGCCATTCGTGCCGCCTGGTCAGCTTTGGCATTGCCCTCAGTGATAAGAGAGCCGTCCTTCTGATGGGACCTACAATGGACAACTCCCAACTGGGTGGGTAAGTGGGAGGCCTCTATCAGATTGGTTGTCAGAGTAGAATTAGTGATTGCATTACCTTTGGTGGTAAGTAGGCCTTGGTACTTTCATATTGCAGCATGGGATAGTAAGCTATGGAGGACATATTTTGAATCAGTATAAAGGGTGAGAGATTTGCCTTGTGCTAGAAGGCAGGCACGAGTGGCTGCTATAAGTTCAGCCTGCAGGTTGGTAGTTTCTGAAGGCAGAGCTTTGGCCTTTATAATCTCAGTGGCTGAAACTACAACGTATCCAGAGCAATGAGTGCCGTTCTGCCTATAGGAACTGCCGTCAGTAAACCAGATAAGGTCAGGCTTGGTGAGTGGTCCCTCAGAAATGGAAGAATGACAGGGGAGGAAATCATCTAAGGTTTCTAAGCAATTATGAGTTGGTGTGTTAGACGTGGGAGTCATTGGGAGCAGTGAGGCAGGGTTCAGTGCAGAGCAGGGGAGGAAAGAAATATTAGGGTTTTCCAGAAAGGAAGTGAGGAGCGACAGAACTCTTGATGGAGGAAGGGTTTGAAGGCCCTTATAAGCCAAAAGATCCTTCAAGTGATGTGGGGAGTGGATAGTTAAAGGGGCCTCAAAAGTCAGCTTAGAGGCTTCTTTGTGTAAAATTTGTCAACCAGCCAGAGCTCTTAAGCATGGGGCCCACCCATGGATGGTAGGGTTGAGTTTATTGGACATAATATACCACAGGTGCAAATTTAGGCCCATAGTTTTGACCTAAGACCCTAAGTGCTTGCCGCCCTTTTTCATGGACATATAGATGAAATGGTCTTGAAATATCAGGAAGGTGAAGGGCAGGTGCCTTTAAGACGAGTTGCTGAAGCCTGAAGAAGTGGTAGTTGGGGGAGGAGGCAAAAGATACACTAGGGGGTCCCTTTGCTAGGTCATACAGGGGTTTGGCTAGAAGAGAATAATTTGGGATCTAGGCCCTAAAATAACCTGCTAATCCTAGGAATGATAGTATTTTGGCTTTTGTATGGGGCACTGGAAGATCAGAGAGGGGTTGCCTCCTATCCAGTGTTATTTCCTTTTTCCTGGGTGTAAGGCGAAAACCAAGATAGGTGACAGAAAACTGGGAAACCTGGGCCTTGTTGGAAGACTCCCTATATCCCTTGTCTGCTAGGAAATTAAGAAGCTGAGCAGTGTGGGATTGAGAGTGTTCCCAGAGGGACTACATAGAAGAAGGTCATCGACATATTGAAGGAGAGTAGAGTCAGGACAGTTCGGGTGAAAGGATGTGAGGTCCTGGGCAAGAACTTGGCCAAAGAGATGGGGGCTATCCCTGAATCCCTGTGGGAGGACAGTCCATGAAGCTGATGAGAATGGCGGGTGTGAGAGTCAGTCCAAGTAAAAGCAATGATATCCTCAGATTCTGAGAACAAGGGAATAGAAAAGAATGCATCTTTTAAATCTAGGTCCAAGAAGTGGGTAGTAGTGGCAGGGATCTGAGAGAGGAGGGTGTAAGGTTTGGGCACTAGTGGGTGGAGGGGACCACAGAGGAGGTGACAAGGTGAAGGTCTTGATCCAGCCTGTAGGACACGTTAGGTTTCTTAACTGCCAGAATGGGGGTGTTGAAAGGAGAGTGTGTAGGCCTAAGATACAACTTTTGTATTAAATCCTGGATGATGGGCTCTAATCTGAAGAAGGCTGTGGTTGTGAGTGGATATTGTGGTTGACTAATATATCTTCAAGGGTCCAGTAATACAATATGAATAGGACTGCATTTAGCCATAAAGGGTGTAGCTGTGTTCCAAACCTCAGGGTTAACTGGTTTAGATAGTCGTGGGAGAATGCATGAAGGAGGTGTATCTGCCCCTAGAAACATCATTAGGAAATGAGAGGTAGGAGAGGTGTGGGGTGATATGTGAATGGTGACTTTTAATAGTGAGAGTATGTCCCTTCCCAGAAGGGGAATGGGGCAATGGCTCATAACGAGAAAGGAGTGAGTGAAGGACAAAAGGGGTCCCTGCATATAAAATGATGGGGGGGGGTGAGAGAAAATCTGTTTACCTCCTACCCCGACAATAGGAGTTTTTGAGGGTGTGGTAGGACCCCAATACTCCCTCAAGACCGAGAAAGCGGCACCAGTATCCAAGAGGAAAGTAATGAAGTGTCCATCCACCAGGAAGGTGACCCTAGGCTCTTGATTCTTGATGGTAATAGTCTGGAGGGAAGGCCCAGGGCTCCGTCATTCCTCCTCTGCCAAGTCCAGGAGAGGCTGGGGTTGCCGGGCAGCTGACCAACCTCCCTTCCGGGTTGTTGGGCAGTCTGCCCCCCAGTGTCCCCTTTGATGGCATGTTGGGAAGGGGTTGGAGGGTGTCCTTGGCGAAGGACAATCCTTACCACATTTGAAGCAAGCTCCAGGGGGTGTCATATTGGGACGGTGTGGTGATGGACTTCTCTGAATGACCTGGGGCAACATTTGGAATTTGGCATTTTCAGCCCTCTGCCTACGGCATTCACTTTCATCCTCTCTACCATGAAAAACCTTGAAAGCGACAGTGAGGATTCGGTCTTAGGAGTTGCAGGGCCCTGTTCAAGCTTTTTAAGCTTGCCTTTAATATCAGGGTAGCTTTGGGCCAGAACATATGTCATTAAGACATGACGGCCATCAGGGGTTTCTGGGTCGAGGTTTGTGTACAGTTGAAAGGCCTTGGTTAGTCTATCCAAGAATTCTGAAGGTGTTTCCTCCTTCCTTTGAATGACCTCCTTCACCTTTTGAAAGCCTTGCGGGTGGCCTATTTCAGGCCTGCCAAGGGGCAGGATGTAAAAAAGTCACGAGACTGTAAGCCTTCAGGGGTGTTGTAATCCCATAGGGGATCCTGCTCTGCGACAGCATGAGGGCCCGTGGGGTGGTTAGGATTGGTCCTATGATTTTCATCAGCATGGGCTTGGGCTAGCTCCCAGACCCATTGAATTTCCACGGGGAGAAGTGTATTGGCCAAGAACACGTAGATGTCATGATGAGTGAGGCTATATGCTTGCAGGACCCATTGAAACTCCAGAATGTAAGTGGTGGGGTCAGTGGTGAATGAGCCTAACTTCCTCTCTAGCTGAGTAATGTCTGACATGGAGAAGGGCACGTGGAATCTGATGACACCCTCGGGACCAGCTACCACACGAAGGGGTGCGATTGTCTTGCGGGTGGGAAGGAGTGCCTTAGACCTGGTAACAGGAGGACAGAAAGAGGCAGGCAGCGGACAGGAAGGAGAGGGAGGGGAAGGGAGTGTCTCTGTGGAAGAGGAGGAGGTGGAACAGGCAGAAGGGGGCGGGGGGAATGGGGATGAAACGGAAGGCTGAGGATCCGTGGAATCAGGCAGAGGAAGAGGAGGGTATAGTGGGAGAGAAGGGGAAGATGGGGCTGGGGGATAAGGTGGGGGTTCATCTGCTGGGTCGAATGAGGAAGAATCTGTGAAGTCAGGAGTAGAAGTAGGGGAAGAGAGGGGTTTGCAAGCAAGGAAGCCCTGAGAGAGAGGGCAGGAGGAGCAGAGACAAGGTGCTGTGTGAGAAGGCTGAAACCATCAATTCAGGGAATCTCCCTCCACTTTTTCAGACGCTGGCAGTAGTTAAAACGGTCCCAGATGAGGTTTGGATCTAAGGAGCCTTCTGGAGGCCAATGGTTGCCATTATCCAGTGGATATGTAGGCCAATCTTGGGTACAGAATTTGATTAGAAGTTTGGGGTTAATGTCTGGTGTGAGCGAGAGTGTGGCCAGATTTTTTAATAAACATTTGAGAGGTGAAGCTTCAGGTACAGATGAAGAGGTGCCCATAGTCACAGGGAGAGATGGAAGAGAGAGAGAGAGAGAGAGAGAGAGAGAGAGAGAGAGAGAGAGAGAGAGAGAATAAGAATAAGCGAGAGAGACAAAGAGAATACCCGGGCTGGAATGGCTTCAAAGAAGCTCAGGGCGAACGGGGGTCAGGTGTGCGTCCCCAAAATGACCAGCTGTCGTGAGGAAATACAGAGGGCAATACCTAGTCGTCACCAGTGAAGTGTGATCTCTGAGACCCAATGGATTCGTTGCCACGGGCAACCTGACTTCAGGAAAGTTTTCTAACGCAGCAGAAGAAGTCAGTAATGAAAACAGAACTCCGGCACCGGCAGAATGCAGTTCCAGGACGGGAGTTCAGTTTTCCCCGAGCAGAGAGGCAACTTCAGCCAGACACAGCAGCCCCGCAGGAACCAGCAACTCTAGCCGGCAGCAGCAGAGGAGGAAAAAAAACAGAGCCTCTTGTGTAAACTCAGAAGCCTCACACCCCAAAGGGAAATGGATCACCAGAGGGTCCACTGCGACCAGTAAAGGTCTTAGTGGAAGGTATTCCCTCTCACCTACCTGGTGTCTAGAGTGTGCCGGACGATCACGGTCACAAAACCAGCGGTAGCCCGAAGGGAGTTGGCGAGCCAGGGTCAGGGGAGGCTTACCTACATCAGATCAGTTGTGAGTGCAGGAAGCCGGCGTCTGAAAATAGCGGATCAGCGCGGAGTGTCTCGGTGGAGCCGGGGACAGGGCTCTTGTTGGAAAGAGGTCACCCGTATCCTCACATGGGGCACCAGAATGAAAGAACTCCCCACGCAAAGGCACTTCGCCGGGAGAATTCCAATTTTATTGCAAAAAGCTGTGTGCTTATATAGAACTAAGGAGAATATAGAAGGGCTTAGATAAATGGCAGGCAACCCGTTTATTGGCAAGTTCTTTCAGATATCAGCTTGGGAGCCTAGGAATTAGTTCTCATTGGGGCTAAGGTTCCCCGGCAGCGAGATTTGAAATTGGCGCAAGCAGGAGTGTTCACACGGGCGGGAACTTTTCGTGCCACTTCTGAAAAGAAGAAGGTAGAAAGAAGAAGTCCTTAGGTTCCATGTTGGGGTTTTTCTCTGGGGTATGGCTGCCGTTTATAATTTTCCCAACAATGAGTATACCAGACAGTGCCTTCAATGACTGGTTTTCATGAAAATGGTGTTTAACAGAGATGCCAGAAAGTTGGATCCTGCTGAGTAGTGGGCCTAGAGCAATGGTGGGCAGGTGTGTGATAAAACATCTGTGGTGGGGCCATGTGGATCTGCCACTGGCTTCCAAATGTTTTGTGACTGACTTGGTGAAGCCAGTAGACACTTATATGTAAAGGCATCTTGTTATATGGAGAGGTTTCAGGAAATTCTTCAGAATCAGGTTGATATGGTCAAGGGGGCAAGCTATGTGGGATAAAAGCTTCCTCACCATTTAATGGTTCCTGAATGAACTGAAACCCACAGTGCCTCCAACTTCATCCATGAAAAATGGCTAGATAAATACAAGGAAATTTTTGAAATTCCCATAACCAGGTGGCACTGGAGAACATTTGGATGTCCTGTTGCTGATCATGAGTGTACCAGAGAATGCCATGATTGACCGGGTTTCATGAAAATGGTGTAGAACAAAGATGCCAGCAAGTTGGAGCCTGCTGAGCAGTGGGCCTATTGCAGAGGTCGGCAGGTGTGTGATAATACATCTGTGGTGTGGACATGAGGATTTGCCATTGCCTTCCAAATGGCTTGTGACTGACATTGTGCAGCCAGCAGACATTCTATGTAAAGGCATCTTGTTATATGGAGAGGTTCCAGTGCAAAGTTCCGAGTCAGATTTCTATGGACAAGGGGGCAAGCTCTGTGAGATAGAAACCTGGTTGGTGCATTCTCCTGCAGACCCTGACCCACCACAAGTGACAGAACTCCCTCAAACACTGGGTACCAGTTGAACTCCTTGTATTTCATGAAGCAAGTACCAAACTTCCAGTGCAGAAGCAAGAAACACCACGAAAAGTGGAGGATGACCAAATGGCTTCATAGTTCACACGGGGAGACACTTAGCACCCAGTGGCCACAGTTTACCTACAAAGAGAAAATTCAGCACTGCTGCCTTATGTTCATTAGAATACAAGAAACCATGTCCTCCATGTCACAAAGATGCAGACCCAGCTTTGATGGTCTCACTACAAAGGAAGCTAAAGCTTCTTACACAAAATATATTTCAAGTACCCAACCTCAGAGGAAATTTCTCAAGAATTCTTTAGGCCGGCAGAGCTCCATGTTTTTGGAGTGCTTACCTGTTAGACCAGGACACAAGAAAAGACCACTGACTCTAATTAAAATCAAATTAAATTAAGCTTATTACTTCCACCGTTCATGCTGCCTCTTTCTCCCAAAATGGCGGAAACAAGACAGCAACCCCAGCTTTCCTACAGTCCAGCTTTATAGCCCCGTAAGTTACACAAAAGGAGGGTTACAGATAACAGAACTCTGACAAGCATCACACTAATGGTAGTTCACATTTTTTTGCTGTCCCTACATCAGAATTCATGAGAACCTTTAGAGCCTCAGAGAGGGTTGTTGTGTGGCCAGAGAAGGCAAATATTTATGATGTGTCACTAAAGTTTCAGAGAGGGCTGCTATCTGGTCAGAGAGCCGGGCATGGGTGAGTTCAAGGCATGGGCAGGCATTTCAAGCAGGTTCAGAATTTGCAGTAATTTATGGTAAAGCCAAAATTATCTTTTTATGGCTTTGTGGCAAAATGGCTCCCAGTTGTAATGAAAGATCAGGTTGGGTCTATCATTCCCCCCTTTTCTCTGTGTCCCTTTCAAACATTTGATAGATTAGGGGAAGAGCACTGAGGAAATTTTAATCCCTCAGGTAAGAGTCTCCAAATTTTTAGAACTCACCCAAAACCGATCTCCCTGATTTTACCTGACTTAATTAATTACTTATATTGATAGTCTATTTATCTTTCTCTCCATTGTTGTAAGAAGAGTGGCGTCACTCATTTTTCTTCTTCTGATCTGAGACAGGGTGACATGAGTGGGCATGGCGTGAGGGACATGAGTTCCTTTTAGAAGTCAGTTGAGGGACATGAGTTGCCTTTTAGAAGTCAGTTCGGTTTGAAGTCTGGTTGGGGTAGAACAGGTTGTAAAGTCATCTGGGGATGGGTTCTTCTATGAGAGAAACAAATACGATGAGTACTGAATAAATGTTGCAGCAGCTGGAAAATGTCACTGTATAGAATTCCCTCACCAGTCTTTAATATCCAAAGTTATCAGGACTGTCACCTTAATATTTAACTTTTAGTATTACAATTGTCCCTCCCCATAAGATACAGTTCAATAATTTATTGTCATCTGATCTTGTAAAATCCTTTTGCTAGTATGACCTCTGTGTCTAATAGAGAAACCTTTAATTCTGTTACTCAGGGCTGGATAATCCTACTAGCAAACAACAAGCCTACCTGTGTAGGTTAGGAATATCTGTAGGCCTTAAACTTAAAACTTCTGCTGTGGCAGCTCTTCTGGATAGTCTCTTTTTATAAGTATCAGGCATTCCTATCTGAGAATCCTTCTTTGTAGCCTCCAGTCTTACATATTTTGAAAGGCTAACATAAAGTGCATACCTTAAATATAATTATTATTATTATTATTATTATTATTATTATTATTATTATACAATTATTATTATTTAAAATGCCCAGGAATGGCTTTATTTTGGTCTTAACTGTCTTTGCTAAGTGTTTAAGATGAAGCAGTCAAACTGACTTTTATTTCGATCTATGGTTAACAGTCAGCTGAGCTTTAATGGGAGTCAATTCTGGGGAAACTTGAGAGCAGATTTTCAATTCTGCTAGTGGCATTTGCGCTAGGTGGGTCCAGGTCTTGCTTGACCATGTGGCTTCCCTTGGAAGCATCAGGGATGTCTCCTTTCTCTGATGACTCTCCTCTTCGTAACAAATGCACTGATTGGCTTCCTGTTCTCCAGTGGTCTCATTAATCTCCCTGATGGTGAGGTAATGTGGCTCAGAGTTGCAAAGCTCGTCAGAGAAGTCCCCTGTTCCCTGGATTTAGACTGACTCCGAGGGCAAGAGCCAAATATTGTTTTTTTTCGCCCTTTTTATTTAACTTTAATTTTAAATCCTAATCTTAAACATCCAGCAAATAAATTTTATCAGCCTTATATTAAGAGTGCTGGGCTTTAATGTCTATAACTTTATAATTATCTTTTTATTAATTGTAATCTGTATTATTCTGTCTGTATTGTACGTGATGACTTATTATCTTGAATAAACCCATGTTGTGTTCTTAAAGCAACACAATTGTAAAACACTAAACAGGAAATCTTTAGATCACTTATAAGAAAATTTCATAATAAAATTAACAAAAGTAATAATACTTAGTTCATGTAATAGCTACCCTGAATTTTTTGGCTGAGTTATACATTATATCCCCTGTTTGAGATCCTAGGAATCTTGACATTAAAAAAACAACTTTTTAACATAACTTTAAAGAAATATTATCTGACCTACTGGTTTTGTAGTCATTCTCACATGTAGTAAGATGGGACACACAGCCTTATCTCAGGTAAGGCAGGGCTCTTTATAAATCTTAAGTATTTTAGTTCTAAAGCTGATCTTTATTTTTAAATACAATTTGACAAAGTTTACATAAATTGTTTGAGGTCTCATGAACATTAGCTAACACCATATGATATCACATTAAAAACACGAATTAAAGAAAGGGTGAAAGTTTTCAACCTTTACATAGATTAGGCTCTCATTAACTTAAAAATACATTTAAATTGTTCCCCAATGTAAAAAGTAACATAAAACTTTACATATCTTATTGATAACAGGTAAATAGATCCCCAATATATTTTTTTACCATACAGCTTCAGTACACCAGCTTGGTATAATGCTCTATTAAAGTTTCTACCTTACAGACTTGCATACCTGTCAGATATGAAAACATTAATAGCATCATAATTACATTGATGTTTCTACATTAACCAAGTTTAGCTTTTAAAGAAATGGAAGTACAGGGCTCTAAAATAACAGTTCTTATTTAATCAGTTGTTTAATTATTATGGTTGCTTTCTCTAGATGAAATAAAACTTAATAAACACAATTTTATGGGTTAACTTATGTTTTAAGGAATTTTTGTCTCATTAACACATGACTGATTTTTAAGATCTTATACTGAGTTTAGTAAAAACTTATACAGACCATAGTAAATCAATCATATATCCAACAAAAGTACTCATGAATGAGTAATCCCATATCATATTTACTTTACTTATTTATCAAAATATTAGAGAAATTTATGGATCACTGTAAAGCATTTTATGATGAAGGAAAGGTCCTAGAACCAAGGCATATTAGACATTTTGTAGATATTAATATTTTATTAGATTTTTGAACACCTAGAAAAATTTGTAAGCTTCAATTTAAAGACATTTATTTTTATCTGTTTATCCAATTTAAATTGAAACATTTAAATCACGTGAATTAAAGATCTTTGGATCTACTTTTTAAAATTTGTTTTTATGAGCGCTACTTATATATGTTAATTTGTGTATCATATATATGATATACGGACATATGTATATATAGACATACAACATATAACAAAATTGTGTACACATAATAATAGTAAAGGCCTTGTAGCTTTTCGCAGGTGAAATCTCCATCGCAATGTTTCAAGAAGTCCACAGTTGGTCAAAGATAGAACTGATCAGAAATACATTAACCTAGGTCTGTATGCTCAAAATCATGAGCTCAAAATAAAAATAAAGTATCAAAGGAAAAAAATAAGAGTCCTAGAAAAAATGACTGGCTAATAATTAGTAAATACCATACAATTTACCTTTTTTTCCCTTAGGCTTGAAATCAGTCTCCTACTAAGCTTGCAGGCTTCTTTCATTTTCATTTCAACATTAGTCATGGCTGAAGTCTGGAAGGAGCAGGAAAAAACTGCTATTCTGAGCATACACCTCAGGCCAAAGGCATTTTAACCATAATTTTCAGGTTCGGATGTTGAAAATTATGATACAAATTTAAGATACAATTCACAAAATTTTATGTTTTACATCTTGTTTTGTCAACAGATACCATACTATGATTTACTATCCTTGTCCAAATTAATGCACTGGTACACACAGTGACATTTTCCCAGGCTACCCAATTCAAAATTGGTGAAAAAAAAGAATGAATGATTGGGAAGTTATTTGACAACTTGGAAGTAGAGGTCTTTAGTTTTCCATCATAAGTATTTAAGTTCTCTGGCATGAATTTTCTGAAATCTTAAACTAAACAATTACCTAAACCCGACTTTTCACTGCAAGATTGTGCAATGCTTCAAAAACCCATTCAGATACCAGATTGTTACAATAAAACATCATCATTACACACACAGTCAGCTAAGATCATTCCCAAGAAACAATTTATAATATCAACACATTATTTCAGATATCTTAAAGGGCCAGAAACAAAGACACAAGACAGACAGAAAGGAGGTAGAGACTATGGCTGTCAGACAAAACCCTTTAAACCAGAACAGATAAGAGAAAAATCTCCTACACCAGTGGCACCATAGATATCCACGGGGGGGGGGGGGGCAGACCAGATGTTTTAACAGAGGGGCAACCTGAAATGAAAAATAAAGTGTCTCCATGGTGACTTTACTGCATTTAGTGTCCCATTCTTCTTTTTCTGTTTTTTAAGAAGACAGAGGTGGCATAATCCTTACAATGCAGGGAAAGAAGGAGGTAATTCCCTGAATCAAAAGGGCTTTGGCAGCTGCTGGGAGTCGCTCATTTTCTCCTTTTACTTACAGGATTAGCTCTTCTGGTTCAGTTCCACCCCAAGGAAGCTCCATCCCCTAACATTTTAGTAGACAGCTCTCACAAAGTTCCGGGGCAGCGGGGGGGGGGTACCAAAATTGTAACTTAAAGTTATGTTCCTGACCTTGAAGCCAATTAATACCAATTCAATAATGAGGACTGGGTTTTGAGAAAAAGAGAAGGGAGGTTTATTGCTTTGCTAACAAAGGAGAAAAACAGGGGACTCTGCGAAATGTTGTGACTCTCTTGGTCTGGAGGGATAAGGGGTTTCAAAAGAGTTTCACTTGTTAACCTGGGAGATACTCAGTTCTTAGGTCCCCAGTAGGCATTTCCCTCTGCAATGTTTGTGCTCCAGGCAGCCAGCTAGGGGCTTCTATCATCCTGCTTAACAAAGGGGGGTAAAGTTATCACAGTTCCTTAAAACACAGTCCAAAGGGGTGTCAGGCTTACTCACTTTATTACCCATTTTCACGTCCAATATCTTTAAGTTTTTACCACTGAAATCACACAACAAAACGAACAAAAACAAAGAAACAAACAAAAAAAATAGAACACAGAACAAAACACAAAAAAGCAGAAACCCGGTGCCTAAACAGAAAAACAGTGGTACAGTGCAACATCTTGCTAAAGCTCCAGGGTAGAAGCGTGTGCGTGCCCGTCGGCACCTCTCTACACTTCCAGAGGAATTCCCTACAGAACAGAACAGAGGACAGAACGATTCTCGTTACTGACCTGGAGAGGAGTATATGTGAGACTCCACAGGCCACATCTCTGTCATCAGAAGAGATCTCCCTTAACCAGATATCAGATGTTATAAAGGCGCCACTTACCTATGGAGGCCTCCTCCATCAGGTGCTTGCTAATAGTTTTAGTGCAGAGGTTCACTGCAATGCTCCCCAGACTAAAGGCTCTCTTCCTAATATAAAGAAGATGGACCAAACCAGGCCTGTGTGGAGAGCTGTTCCTAGGTGCCTATGGTTGATATACCATTCTAATTTGTGAAAGTGCCACAGAAAGTAGGGTCAGCGTCCTTCTCATGGTACGCTTGGAAGCAACTGTTTGGACAAAGTGGTTTCCAAGGCAGTGACCTCATTCAGTTCCTGAAAAATGCGACCTCACCTCACTTCCGTGGTAATGGAACTCTCTGAATTTGGGATCCAGGAATCCAGGCACACAGACCCACTCCCAGTCCCAGTCCCAGTGCTCTCACTTGCTTCGATTTGGCAAGGACAGAGTCAGTCTTTCTTGGTACCTACTGATGTGAGGATGGCCAAATGCCAGGAAAGCTCTGAACAGGGGCCTTTTTTGAAGAAGCAGGTAGTGGCTCACAGCTGGCTCCTGACCACTTCACAGAGTTTGACAAGGAGACCAGATCTGTGACAGGACAGGCCATATCGGGGGAACATAGTTTGGCCCACCAATCAGAGGACACTCCAGATAGTGAGAGACCTACTTGGGGGAAGGAGGTCCCTTTGTGGGTGTAGATGTGTGTTTGTGGTTTTGTCTCATGTTCTGAGAATAGGTAGGAAAGTCAGTTTGTTTTGTTTGGAGTGAACTGTTTCTACTAAGTTGTTGGACAAGGCGAGTGTTTTTATGTCTGTGTATCCCACTGTTTCTGTGGTTGTAGACATTAGAAAAGAGAATTCATCAATGGATTTTTCCTGTCTAGTAGAAAGCTTCCCAGCATTCATCCTGCCTGAATTATGAATGGTCTTGGGCTTGCCTTATCGATGGGCAACACCTGCTATCTTCCTAAGTTACTATTTTCTTCCTGAAAGCTTGCCACTCTCCAGAATATGCTCATGCTTTTGTGTCCACGTTATGTACCACCTCCAAGCACTGTGACATGGACATGTACTGGATAGCTGAAAGGAATGGCAAGCATCTCAGACAACTCAGATATCAGTGTGACCAGGAACGTCTCAGTGGAAAAACCCTGCAAAGGGCCATTTGATTACCTATTGTTCAGTTGCCCTGAATGTCAGGAAGAACTTTTCCTCAGGCCACGCCTTTGTGAAGCCTGAAGAAAACAGTTTTTAAACGGCAATGAATGGGCATCACCTGTGTCTCTTTGCATAATTGCTTTGGAAAGGGATGTGTCTGAATCAGCCTCTTGGCCCTGTGTGAGCTGGGGCTTAGATTCTCACCACCTGATGAATCTAAAGAAAGATCCCATGTGTGGATCCAAATCAAAATGGCCAAAAAATCAGTCATTTTGAATGAAGTATCTCGCATTCCTCTCTAAGGTTCCTGAACTCCATGAAGTGAGAATAGGGATCCATTGGGTAAAATGAGTTCTTCAAAGCCCTGCCGATGCTAGCCCATAGGTTCTTGGGTTTTCTAATGAATCCAATTCAAATAAAGAATATAAACCAATAGTCAGTAGGCCTCAAATTGGAGAACAGAGCTGTATTAACTGCAGGCATATTTGATCACTCCTGGTTCACAGGAAGGGTGTCCAGGCCACCCTGACTTTGGGTAAATGAGGGGAAAGGGAGCTCATTTGGACACTGTCTTGTGCTGTGCCTCTCATGGAATCCTCCTGCCAGAAGTTGTGATGAGTGTCTATATGGAAGAAGATGAGTTCCATGTCTGAGTGTTTTGGTTTTAATTGTGGTCATTTGTGTGGAAGTTGAAAGAGATAACTGCTTCCACATTGGCTTACACTTTGGTGTGATTCCCCTTAGAGATTCTGTTTTGGAATCAACCTTCGAGAAGGTACAAGGTCCTATGCCATTGTATATCCACATTTCTGGGACAACTCTACAGAACGTAATTCAAGGCTAAGTACACCAATCAAGTGCCCAATGAACTTCTGGACTTCAAATCTTAGCTATATTTCTGTTTTCATACTTATATTGAAAGGTTAATAACATAGGTACTTGTCACTTTCTGTTTTTCTGTATGCTTAACAAAACACTGTTGAAATCTTGAGAACTGTTTGCTATTCTTCTTCCCAGAATGTGCTGTCCCCAACTGCCAAACTGTAGAATGTACTCCGTCAACCAGTTGCACGCAAACTGCCCACTCGCCCTTACCCATCAATAAACTTCCCTCCTTGTCCTCTCCAAGGAAAATATATAAGCACTTCTTAAGCTGTTCTCAGGGCTCTCTGCTCTTTTCAAGTGATCTCTCAGCCCTTGCATGCCAGACTCCCAATAAACCCTTTGCTGTTGCATGAGACAGTCTCTTGGTGGTCTCTTCCACCGATGCTCGCCCGACCTTTACATCTGGTGGCCCAAGCGAGATCCGGCAGGCGCAGACGAAAGACCCCCAATGGGCCTCTCTGGGGGTAAATAAGGCCCCTCTTTCTGGTTTCAGGTTTCAGGTTAGGGTTTGGCAAAATGGCTATTGGTAAAGTGCGTGAGCTCTCTCCCACGGTGGCTGACACACATGTCACAGAGCCACAGGCCATGTCCCTGGGGGATGGACTTGGGAAATCAAGGAACAATACTCTCCTCGACTCAGTGATATTTTGTTTCGGGTTCAGTATTGCCAGCCCTTCAGGTTTTGCCAGCTAGTCAGTCTTGGTCTCAGTATTGGACGTCCATTGCCTGTCTTTATTGTCTTGTCTTGTCTGTGTCTAGTGTCGTTGCTTTCACTCTCTGTGTATATTTCCTTATGGGAGAGATCACTTCAATGCCTCTGTCCCTGACCCTTGATCACTGGACCAAAGTCTGCTTAAGGGCTCAGAATCTTTCTTTTTTAGTAAAACGCCGGACCTGGCAGATTCTGTGTCTCAAAATGACCCACCTTTGCAGTCAGATGGCCTTTAGAAGGATCTTTCTACTTCGCACTAATTTGAAAAGTCCGAGATATTGTCTTTCAGCCGGGGCCACATAGACATCCAGATCAACAGCCATATATCTTAACTTGTCAGGACCTCTGCAAATCTCCTCCTCCATGGGTGAAGCCTTTCCTTCTCCCTGCACCTGCTCCTACTCCTTCCCCCATGATTCTATCTCTCAAACTCTCTGCTCCTCCTTCTCCACCTTCTGTTTTCCCTGAGTCTCAAGACTCTACTAGACTCTCCTCCCCCTCCTTATCCTCTGCCCTCATCCCCCAACCCCCAACATCCTCTTAGTGATTCCCCTGCTTCAGACTCAGCCTGTCCACCATTCGAGGAAGCTAGGCTGGACCAGCACCATCCAGATGAGTGTCCCGTGGCACACACAGCCCCTCCTTCCCTGGAGGAAGCTGGTCCGGCTAAAAGAACTCAGAAAACTCGCCAACGTTTTCACACCTGCCTACTTGGGATGACTGCCAACAACTCCTAGGGACTCTCTTCATGACAGAGGAATGAGAGAAAAACCTCCTGGAAGCTAGAAAAAAATATCCTCAGACCTGATGTGTGACCAACACAACTTCCCAACATAATCAAAGCTGGCTTCCCCTTTAACCCACCCAACTGGGACCCCAACACCTTTGAAGATAGGGAGAATCTGTCCAATTATTGCCAGTCTCTAATAGCGGGTCTCCAAGGGGCCGCTAGGTGACCAAATAATTTGGCAATGGTAAGAGAAATTATTCAAAGGCCTGATGAATCTCCCTCTATGTTTCTAGAGAGAATTATGGAGGCATATAAGAGATATACTCTGTTCGATCCTCAGGCTGCGGATCAAAAGGCATCTGTCAAGCTGCCATGGATATTTAAAAAAAAGTTAAAAGAGAGATTTAGTCAGAGAAGCCGAGAAAGTATACTATAAGAGAGAAACAGGGCGAAAGAAAGGGAGCAAAGTGAGGATGAGAGAAGCAAAAGACAGACTAAGGCATTGACTAAGGTCCTGATCAAAACAAGAAAGAGGCCAGAAATTAAGACATAGGGTGACAGGAAAAGATACCTGGGCCCATGCCAGAGGCCACCCCTGGCCTCAGATCAATGTGCCTACTCTAAAAAAAAAGGACACTGGGCCAAAGAGTGCCCTATAAAGAGACAGCCACGCCAGCCAGCCATTCAGACTCTGGAGCATGACTAAGAAAGTCGGGGCTCAGATCCCTTCCCCTAGCTCAGGATAACTTTTGAAGTGGAGGGGACCCCAGTAAACTTTGAAGTGAATACAGGAGCAGTATATTCAGCCCTTAAGGCCCCATTGGGCCCTCTATCTAATAAAAGGTCTCTAGTTCAAAGGGCTAATGACAGTAAATATCGGGCTTAGACAACTAAGAGGACCATGGACCTGGGGAAAGAAAAAATCCATCACTCCTTTCTAGTAATCCCAGAATGCCCGGACCCATTGATGGGCAGAGATCTGCTCACCAAGCTCCGAGCCAAAATAACTTTTAACCCTGAAGGCCCCCAAATGAAATTTCTAAATCCTTCAGTAAAAACTCCTATAGTCACGGCTTTATCTATATTAGTAGAAGATGAACATCCACTCTTCACAGCCCCAAAGACTGATCAAACAGGCAAGCTACCCCAGAAATGGATAAGAGATTACCCAGATGCTTGGGCAAAAACTGCTGGGTTAGGCCTGGCCGTGAAACAACCTCCAATAACAGTGGAGTTAAAAACCTCAGCCCCCTCAATCAATGTCAAATAGTATTCTCAATGCAAAAAAAGCTAAAGATGGGATAAGGCCCCATATTCAGAAATATCTGGCCTTAGGGGACCTAAGGCCCTGTCAATCAGCCTGGAACACTCCCCTGCTACTAGAAAAAAAAAGCCAGGAACTGGGGACTATCACACCGTTAAAGACCTAAGAGAGATCAACAACAGAGTGCAGGACATTTACCCCAAGGTACCTAATCCGTACAATCTGCTTAGCACTCTGAACCCTGAGAGGAAATGATATACTGTTCTGGACTTAGAAGATGCTTTCTTTTGCTTGCCTCTGCATAAAGATAGTCAGTTGCTGTTTGCTTTCGGGTGGGTAACCCAGAAACCAGAACGTCTGGTCAACTAACTTGGACTAGGCTCTTACGGGGGTTCAAAAACTCCCCCACTCTCTTTGATGAAGCCCTCCACACAGATCTCAACAACTTCAGAACTACGCACCCCGAAGTCACCCAGCTTCAATACGTGGATGACCTGCTACTGGCAGCCAACACCAAGGAAAACTGTGAGTCTGGGACCCAAGTACTATTATATGAGCTTGCTCAACTCGGGTATAGAGTTTCGGCCAAAAAGGCCCAAATTTGCTACCATGAAGTTCTCTTCCTGGGCTTTTCCCTTAGGGGCAGTAAACGATGGCTCACTGAGCCCAGAAAACAAACCATTGTGTAGATACCACCCCCATCTAACAGGAGACAACTCAGAGAGTTTCTTGGGACTGCTGGCTTTTGCAGGTTTTGGATACCTGGGTTTGCGTCCTTAGCTGCTCCTTTATACCCGGTGTTAAAGGAAGGTGCCCAATTCCAATGGAACCTTGATCACCAGGAAATTTTTGATAACATCTAAGGACACTGACACTGAACGCCTCAACTACACTGAGCTCAGGCTGCAATTACAGAAAGCCCTACACTACGTTAAAAATGTACATCAACTCACTCAACTTGGTTCAAAGAAATTGCAGGCATTCCTGTAGGATTAATAAGAGAGTTTTCCACTAACCGACTCACAGCGAAAAGAAATAACTGAACGGGTAACAAAAGCCTGTCAGGTCCGTCAATTGGTTAATGCTTACCCTTCCAAGTTTCCTAGAGGAAAGCACCTACGAGGAACCAGACAAGGACAATTCTGGGAAGTGGACTTTATGGAAATTAAGCCAGAAAGGTATGGATTTAAATATCTCCTAGTCTTTGTTGATACATTTTCAGAATGGATTGAAGCCTTCCACACACACATACACAAAAAAAAAAAAAAAAAGAAAAAAAGAAAACCTATGGCGCAAATGGTTTTCAAGAAGATCCTGAAAGATATTTTTCCAAGATACGGTCTGCCTAAGGTAATAGGGTCTGATAATGGACTGGTGTTCATGGCCCAGGTAAGTCAGGTGTTAACCAGGACCCTGTGGATTAATTGGAAGTTACATTATGCTTATATACCCCAGAGCTCAGGACAGGTAGAAAAAAAAAAGAATCATTAAAGAGACCTTAACAAAATTAAACTTAGAGACCGGCATAAAAGATTGGACTATGCTCCTGCCTTATGCACTGTTTCATGCGAGAAACACTCCTTCTGTTTCTTTGTGTAACCTCAACTTCTATGAAATTCTCTATGATGCCCATACTCCAGTAAGGAACCTAACCCCAACTCTAAGGCCTAACGTTCCCTTCCAAACCCCCTTGCATGACAGACTTAAAGCCATTGAAAGTACTCAGCGATACCTGTGGAAACAGCTGGCCACTGCCTACCATCCTGGGGATGAGGGGACTCCACATCAATATCAAGTAAGAGACTTTGTCTACATAAGACAACATCAGGTGTGATCCCAGGAACTCCCCTGGAAAGGAATATACCAGGTGCAACTTATAACACTTACAGTGGTAAAAGTAGACAAAATCACATTTTGGATCCAGGCCTCTCATCTCAATCCTTCACTGTGTCCAGACTCTGGTTGGAAACTGGAAAAGACTGGTAACCGTTTCAAATTGCGTATTTGCTATGTGGATAAGACTATAGACTCTCCCCTTGGCCACCAGTTGTCCTAACCCTCATCAGCCCGTTCAGCAGCGATGGCTGATCACAAATTCTACTAGACAAGAAGTATGGTCTATCTCGCATACAGCCCCCTCAGGGACCTGGTGGCCATCTCTCCACCCAGACATTTTTCAGCTCAGTATAGGTCTTTCCTAATGAGATATCCCTGATGAAGAGGATCCCACTAAAATTCCATTAAATCCCTTCCATACCATACATAATTGAAACAAACTTTATGAATGCAGGGACACGCGAGCCAGATGCAGGTTGGCTACCCTAGATTACTATGTATGCCCGGCGGACTATCAAAGCCACAAACAGCCACGGCTGTGTGGGAAAAAAGCCGAATTCTTGTGTAAGTCATGGGGATGTGAGCATACAGGGGCTGCCTGTTGGAACCCAAACTCCTTATCAAATTCAGGACACAGCATTGGCCATATTACTAATTAGACAACCAAAAACTATGGCCCCCAGAGGGTTCTCTAGATCCTCAAATTCTGTGTGCATTTTTAACTTTGGCAATTGCTCAAAAGGGGTAAATTCCCCTATGTGGGATCCTTTCCCCTCCTTCACTCACATCCTGTACTATGCTTCTCCAATAGATCCTCACCCTCAGCCTTCTGCTCTAGACTCTCTGCTGTCACTCCCACCTCAGCAACCTGATTTCTCCCCTTCAATTACTATATCTAAAACCAAAACTCCGCTGGATCTCAGAACATTGCCCCCTTGCTGAGGTAGCAGGTACCGAGGTACCCCTCCACCCACTCACTCCTCTCTTTTCCTGTCAGTGCCTGCACTAGGTCCCACCAAGTCCTCTAGCAAGCTAACCAAAAGGTCAAAGCAGCTGAGAAGATCCCTCAGACCCCTATCCAAGACGTAATAAAACTGGCCTTTAAAGTTGATTTGTCATCACTGAAAACAGGTTTCTAAGAATTTAAAGTCTATCACAGGCTTTTTGGAATACTCACTCCCGTCTTCCCCTCTGCTCTACCTGTTCTACTGCTCAAGTTTTTGTTCTAGGAAAATCCCAAACCCCTTTTTCATTATTCTTTTACATCTCTCCTTTCTCATTCTCAGATCCACGGAGCTTCTCTCAGCCTCGCCTTCCCCGTCTTCCACCTCTGTACCAGGTCCACAGAAATGTCTTAAATGACCTTCTCCAGAAGTCTTCACCAAGGCTTACTTTAGGTCTTTCAGCAAAAGAGACCCTCTGAAAGAGTTCAATGTAGATAAACTTCCACTTTGTGTGTTGCCCTGTTCTACTTGGCCATTGGCTGGAAAAATCACCACCCCTAAGCTAGACACCGCCTTACCAGTTTTTCACAAAATATGTGAACATGGCCTCTGGCCTTGAGCTTGGGCTTCACAGAGATGGCTACATTTCTAGGATAAAAAAGTTACCAACTGGGCTCCATGGTGACAGCTGGCAGGGAGAAAAAAAAGAGACAAAAAAGCTCTCCCCTTCCAAGGTGTTCTTGAAAAGTTAACTTGCTTAGAACAGACAAAAAAAAAGAAACAAAACTGATTTGTGTGAATTTATGCAGTCTGTGAACTTCTGAGCCCCTTCCCTTACATGTTGGGTACAATTTCTAAAACTACCGAAACTTGGGGTTCAGGGGATTAATTGATTACACAGACCTCTAAATCTGGATGCAACCAAATAAGACTGTTTTCCTGTCTTTGGTTCTATCTTAGGTGCGTTTCCTTGTCTGTCCCTACAACAGTATAATTCAATACAGTTTAACATTATTTATGTTTTCATAAAATGGTCAATAGATGTGATTAATTAGGTAATGATGCAGATGTTTTCCAGAGTGCTCTATCATGATGCAGGTTCACTTAAAGATCAAATAGGGGGGCATACAACCCGGTTCCACTGGGAACCTGTATGCCTCACTTTAGCCATCCTATTAGGAATAATAGTTGCTGAAGGGTTGGGCACAGGAACAACTGCCCTAGTCCATGAGACACAACAAAGACACAATTAGAAGCAGAAATAGACCAAAGCTTAAAGACATTAAAAACCGACATCACAGCTTTACAGGAATTTTAACCTCTCTCTATCTGAAGTTGTTTTACAGAGCAGGCGATTGTTGGACCTCCTCTTCATGAGAGAAGGGTGCCTTTTTGCTTGCATTGAGGAAAGAATGTTGTTTTTATGCCGACAATACTGGAGTTGTAAAAGAATCTATGAGTTAATTAAGAAAACGACTTGAAGAGCGTCAAAGAGAAACAGAGGCCCCCAAAGGGAGGTTTTTGTCTTGGTTCACCTAGTCCACCTGTTTAACTATGCTTTTATCCACCCTGGCCGGTCCATTAATAATCCTCATATTATTGCTAACTTTAGGACCCTGTTTGCTCAACCGTGTAGTTTCCTTTCTCACCCAAATAGAACCTGTTATTAACCCTAACCATACACTCTTCTCAATCTAATTTTACAGAAGAGCAGGGACAGAGTTGGTCTCTAAATACAGGAATATAGAGGATCATCCACCTGCTGAGAACCTCAAAGTTCCATGCAAAAATGATCCCTGGAAAAGATGTAGGCAACTATGAAGGACCTGAGAGAGCAAAAGTCTTCCATGGCAAACAACCTGCTCAGGATGAAGGGATGTGTCTGAATCAGCCACTCTCTTCTTAATGTAGAGAAGATGGACCAAAGCAGGCATGTGTTGAGAGCTGCTCCTGCGTGCCTATTGTTGACATACCATTCTAACTTGTGAAAGTGTCACAGGAAGTAGGGGCAGCCTCCTTCTCATGGGAACCTTGGAAGCTACTGTTAGGAAAAAGTTGTTGCTAAGGCAGTGGCTTCATTCAGTTCCTAAAGGAAGTGACCTTACCTAACTTTCTTTGTCATGGAACTTTCTGAACTTGGAATCCAGGAAGCCAGGCACCCAGAGACAGTCCCAGTCCCAGTCCCAGTGGTCAAACTTATTTTGATTTACCAAGGACAGACTCAGTCTTCCTTGGAACCTACTGATGTGAGGATGGCCAAATGCAAGGAAAGCTATGAAGCGGGTCCTTTCCTGAGAAAGCAGGCATTGGCTCACCACTGGATCCTGACAACTTCACAGAGTTGGCCAAGGAGACCAGATTTGAGACAGAACAGGCCATTTCCGGGGAACATAGTATGGCCCATCAGTCAGAGCACACTCCGGATATTCACAGACCTACATGGGGGAAGGAGGTGCCTTTGTGGTTTGGGTGTGGGTGTGGGTTTGTGGTTTTGTCACATGTTCTGAGAATAGGTATGAAAGAAGGTTTGTTTTGTTTGGAGTGAACTGTTTCTAGAAAGTCGTTTGACAAGGCGAGTGTTTCTATGTCTGTGTATCCCACTGTGTCCGTGGTTGTAGACATTAGAAGAGAGAATGCATCAATGAATATGTCCTGTGTAGTAGAAAGCTTCCCAGCATTCATCCTGCCCAATTTTAATGGCCTGCAGCTTGTCTTATTGATGGGCAACACCTGGTATCTTTCTAAGTTCCTGTTTTCTTCCTGAATCCTGGCCACTCTCCAGAATAGGCTCATGGTTTTGTGTTTAAGATATATACAACCTCGAAGCTGTGTGACATGACCATGTACTAGATAGCTGAAGGGAATGGCGAGCATCTCAGAAAACTCAGATATCAGTGTGACCAGGAAAGTCTCAGTGGAGAAACCCTGCTTGGGGCCTTTTGTTTACCTATTCTTCTGTTGCCTTGAATGTCAAGAAGGTCTTTTTCTCAGGCCACCAGTTTGTGAAGCCTGAAGAAAACGGTTTTCAAATGGAAATGAATGGGTATTACCTGTGGTTCTTTGCTTAATTGCTTTGGAGAGGATGTGTCTGAATCAGCCTGTTTGCCCTGTGTGAGGCTGTTGCTTAGATTCTCACCTCCTGATGGATCTAAAGAAAGATCCCATGTTTACATCCAAAACCAAAATGGCCAAAAAAGCAGTCTTTGTGGATGAAGTCTCTCACCTTCCTCTGTAAGTTTCCTGACCTCCATCAAGTCAGAATAGGGATTCTTTGTGTCAAATGAGTTCGTCAAAGCCCTGCAGAGGCTAGCCCATAGTTGCTTGGGTTTTCTCAAGACTCCAATTCACATAAAAAATCCAAACCTCACATTCAGTTGACCTCAAATTGAAGAAGTGGAGCAGAATTAACAGAAGGCCGATTTGATCTTTCCTGGTTCACAAGAAGGATGTCCAGGCTACCCTGACTTTAGGCAAATTAGGTACAAGAGAGCTTATTTTGGACACGGTCTTGGGCTGTGCCCCTCATGGAAAACTCAAGCCAGAGGTTATTATGAGTGTCTATATGGAAGAAGATGAGCGCCACATTGGAGTGTTTTGGTTTAAATTGTTGTCATCTGGGTGGCGGTTAGAATAGATGACTTGGTCCACATGTGCTTGAACTCTGGTGTGATTCCATTAGAGACAGAGTTCTGGAACTGAACTCAGAGAAGTATTGCCATGAATAGTGTTGAGATTTTAGGAAGCCAAGGATGAGTGTCGCCCTTGGAAACTGAGTTCTAGGCCCAGGGTGGCTTTCCACAGAGCACTGGGCCTCTCAGCCAGGATACCACATGATTTTATTCTGAAAGACTTGGCACATTTAGTTGAGAGTCAAAACTCATATATACCTCACATTGTAGACCTAAATGGGCCTAACATCATGTGATCTTTTGGCCACTCTTTGGGATGCCTTACCTGTGAGTGTTCTCCAGAGCTTTCATTGAAGTGAGCTTGCTAACCATTTAATGGTTCCTGAATGAATTGAAAGTCACTATGCCTCCAACTTCATCCTTGAAAAATGCCTAGATAATTACCATGAAATTATTGAAATTCCCATCACCAGGTGGCACTGGAGAACCTTTGGATGACCTGTTGCTAATCATGAATATACCAGACAGTGCCTTCATTGACTGGGTTTCATGTAATTGGTGTAGAACAGAGATGTCAGTAAGTTGGACTCTGTTCAGTAGTGGGCCTAGAGCAGTGTTTGTTAGGTATGTGATAAAACATCTGTAGTGGGGCCATGTGGATCTGCCATTGGCTTCCAAATGGCTTGTGGCTGACATGTTGCAGCCAGCAGAACCTTCCATGTAAAGGCAACTTGTTATATGGAGAGGGTTCAGGATATTGTTCAGAATCAGGTTGCTATGGTCAAGGGGGCAAGCTATGTGGGATAGAAGCCTGGTTCTTGTATCCTCCTGCAGACCCTGACCCACCATACGTGACAGAACTCCCTCTTGCACTGTGTCCCAGTTGAACTCCTTGTATATCGTGAAGCAAATACCAAACTCCCAGTGCAGCAGGAAGAAACACCACGAAAATGGAGGATGACCATATGGCTTCACAGTCCACACCAGGAGACACTAAGCCCCCAGTGGCCACAGTTTACCTACAAAAAGAGAATTCAGCACTGCTGCCTCGTGTTCATTGGAAAATAAGAAACTTTGTCCTCCTGGTCACATAGATGCAGACCCAGCTTTGAGGGTCTCACTACAAAGGAAGCTTTACTCCTGACAACAACCTATATTTCAATGTCCAACCTCAGTGGCAGTTTTTAAAAAGTTTTAGGCAAGCAGAGTTCCATGTTTGTGGAGTGTGTACCCTGTCCTTACTTTTGGAAACTCCTATACCACCTCCAAGTTTGTGCACTTCTGAGCATTTTCCATTCCACAAATGCAATCACAGATTTTGTAACTCTTCTCTTCTAATTGTGTCTTACTTGGGGCGAAGGTAATGTCAAGGCATGGTTCTGGATGAGAGTGGGAAGATTCGTTGTAGCACATATTTTCATAAACATTGGATTAATTTTCCTATTTTCCATTTGAAATTCTGAATCCCTGAAACTAACCCATATTCTACTAGATTCTGACTACTAATCCTAATATGATGGAGATAAAATAACCCAAACAGTACATAAGAATATGCAGTTCAGAGTTGGACTTGCCTTTTGCATGATAAAGGGTAGGTGTTATAAATCTAGTCAATTTTAATTGAAATAGTTCTCCATGTGTTTTTAAAGTTAAAAATATGTGAATTACTGTCTCCCATTCTCTGGAGCCGAATCAGCACATGTATTTTTATATGCAAAAATAGAATCCTACATGGTATCACACGTACATTCTTGTGAGTTACATGACTTGGCAGATACATGTGTGAGAAGTGATCACTCCTCCTAAACGCTGTTGGAACAGAGAATTCAACCTATGGGTGAGCTTCCCAGTAGAACAACAATATACATAAACCCATGATCAGTAAAATGAAAGATTTTGCATGATTATGATATATATTTCATGATGAATTTCGATTGGCATATATATTGCTACTTTTTAATGTCTATGTTTGTTTGTGTGTGTGTGTGTGTGTGTATGTGTGTATATATATATACACACATACTCTCCAGATTTTTAAAAATATGAAATATATGTTTCTTTTATACAATCCCTAAATTCATTCATATTCATGTATGTGGATTAATAATCAACTTTTCACAAGATTATTCTTAGAAATATTCATCCACCCGAAATACATATTTGTTTCCTAGTACTAAAAACTAACTTCAGTGAAAGGTGCATACAAATCCTATTATGTCTACATTAACTGACCCACTTTAACATCAATGCATGTAGGTTCCTATGGGACATGATGGGTATTTTGACGTTAATTTTTATTCCACACTGGTACATTACTATTTCTTCAGTTTATGCACATCATAGGATATATATTTCATTCACTAGTTAGCAAATTTATAGGCATTTCTTTAACTTTCAATCAATTCCTGCTCCAAAACACATGTATTTCTCTATGTTTCTTGACTAGTCTATTCATGAGACTTTTTTTCCAAATACATTATTTTCGATTTCCAAAATCAATTTTGAACCAAAACTCACACACCCTTCATGATAAACTATAACCCTAAGATGATCATTAGATATATAACTGGTTGGAATGAATGATTGTATATCAATATAACATTTCTTATATATTTCCGATATCTATTCAATCCATTATTTAAAATGGATCCAGTTATATTATTTATTCACAGTATGGTCTATTCATGCATTATGTTTATATTCATAAAAACAGGGTACACCTATTTGTGCCCCAAAACTAATTTGTAAGTCTTCAAAATGTTGCTCCCAGTAATGGTGGAAGAAATACTCATGTGACCTGATTTACATACACATTTTATCACAGAAATATTCTGGACACAAAAAGCAAAAGTCACACTTACAATTGCACCAAAGCCTAAATGGAAAGTGAGCATGGATTACTAAAAACATCCATGTCCATGTTGCCTAATGCTCTCAAATATCAATCCTATTGGTGACTACATATTTGTTTCTTCCTAAGATTATATATTCAACCTCAAACCTGTTGAAAATGTCTAACCCTATCACACACTTTATACTTTGCTTGATTTCCTATTGTGTCTTTTGATATCTGCTTTCCTACATGTTCTCCCCAGTTCATCATTGTGACTGACTCTTCACATGTGCTGACATTTAAATACACTCTCTACCAGAAACCCTATTGCTAAAGAACTTTTGATCCAAATTCTATACTCACTCTTCTTTCTAAACCTACCGACTACCTTCCTAATCCTACCGACTATCGCTTTTTGACTGGATGTTCTCTTCAACATTCAATCATCCAAGGTACATGGTCTGATGCCAGTGTATATTGATTTATCTGAGACATCTGTGTAGCACATAACTCAAAGCTAAGTATCCCACTCAAGTCCCCAATGCCATTTTGGGCTTCAAATCTTACCTAGATTTCTGCTATCATATTTATATTTTACATATATACTCTTGTAAATATCGCAGGTTGCCAATACCATTATTCTTCCCGCAGAATGTTTTATAACCCAAATTGAACCTGTTATTAACCCTAACCATACACTCTTTCCTCAATATAACTTACAGAAGAGCAGGGACAGAGTGAGTCTTACAATATAGGAATGTAGATGATCTTCCACCTGCTGAGAATCTAAAAGATCCATGGAGAAATGATCCTTGGAGAAGATGTAGGCAGCTATGTAGGACCTGAGAGAGCAATAGTCATCATCCATGGCAAACAACCTGGTCAGGATGAATTGATGTGTCTGAATCAGCCTCTCTCTTCTTAATGTAGAGAAGATGGACCAAACCTGGCCTGTGTGGAGAGCTGTTTCCGGGTGCCTATGGTTGATATACCATTATAACTTCTGTATGTGTCACAGGATGTTGGGGCAGCCTCCATCTCATGGGACACTTGGAAGCAACTGTTAGGACAAAGTGATTACCAAGGCAGTGACCAATTCAGTTCCTGAAAGAAGTGACCTCACTTCACATCCTTGGTGATGGAATTCTCTAAACTTGGGATCCAGGGAGCCAGGCACCCAAAGGCAGTCCCACTCCCAGTCCCAGTGGGCAAACTTGTTTGTTTTTCCCAAAGACATAGTGAGTCTTTCTTGGTACCTACTGATGTGAGGATGGCCAAATGCCAGCAGAGCTCTGAAGAGGGGCCTTTCCTGAGAAAGCAGGTAGTGGCTAACTGCTGGCTCCTGACAACTTCACAGAATTGGCCAAGGAGACCAGATCTGAAAAAGGACAGGCCATTTTGGGGGAACATAATATGGCCCACCAGTCCGAAGACACTCCAGATAGTCACAGACCTACTTGGGGGAAGGAAGTGCCTTTGCCATTGTAGGTATGAGTTTGTGGTTTTTTCTCACGTTCTGAGAAAAGGTAGAAAAGGTGGTTTGTTTGGTTTGTAGTGGACTGTTTCTAGTAAGTCGTTTAACATGGTGAGTGTTTCTATGTCTGTGTATCCCACTGTATCCGTGGTTGTAGACATTAGAAAAGAGAATGCATCAATGGATGTGTTGTCTCTAGTTGAAAGCTTCCCCGCATTCATACTGCCCAACTGATGAATGTACTGAGGCTTGCCTTATGGATGAGCAACATCTACTATCTTCTTAAGTTTTTGTTTTCTTCGTGAATTCCGGCCACTCTCCAGAATAGGCTCATGGTTTTGTGTCCCAGATATGTAACACCACAAGGCTCTGTGACATGGCCATGTACTGGATAGCTGAAGGGAATGGGAGCATCTCAGAAAACTCAGGTATCAGTGTTACCAGTAAAGTCTCAGTGGAGAAACCCTTCTTTGGGCCATTTGGTTACTTCTGTTTCCATTACCCTGAATTTCAGGAAGGTCTTTGCCTCAGGCCACCCCTTTGTGTAGCCTTAAGAAAATTGATTTCATATGGAAATGAATGGACATCACCAGTGGCTATTTGCTTAATTGCTTTGGAATGGGATGTGTCTGAATCAGTCTCTTGTCCTTGTATGAGGTTGCGGCTTAGATTCTCAGCACCTGATGGACCTAAAGAAAGATACCATGTGCTTCCAAAACCAAAATGACAAAAAGAGCAGTTATTGTGGATGAATATTTTTGCATTCTTATTTTAGGTTCGGCACCTCCATCAAGTGAGAATACGAATTCTTTGGGTCAAATGAGTTTTTGAAATCCCTGCAGAGGCTAGCCCATATGTGCTTGGGTTTTCTCATGACTCAAAATCACATAAAGAATCTATATGCTAAAGCCAGTAGGCCTCAAATTGGAGAAGCAGAACACTTTAACAGCAGGAATATTTGTTCACTCCTGGTTCACAGGAATAGTGTTCAGGCCACCATGATTTTAGGCAAATGAGGGGCAAGTGAGCTTTTTTTGGACACTACCTTGGGCTCATAGAAACCTCCAGCTAGAGGTTACGATGAGTGTCTACATGGAAGAAGATTATGGCCCTGTGGAAGTGATTTGATTTTAATTGTGGTTATTTTTGTGGCGGTTGGAAGGGATGACTGGGTTCACCTGGGATTGAACTCTGGTATGATTTCCCTTAGAGACTGAGTTCTGGAACTGAACTCAGACAAGTATTGCCATGAATTGTGTTGGTATTTTATGAGGCCATGCATGAGACTCACTCTTGGAAACTGAGATCTAGGCCCAGGGTGGCTTTCCACAGAGGCCTGGGAATCTCAGCCAGGATATCACATGATTTCATTCTGAAATACTTGGCAGCCATAGTTGAGAGTCAAAACACACATGGACCTCACATTGTAGACGTCAATTGGCCTGGCTTCATGTGACCTTTTGGCAACTCTTTGAGAAGCCTTGACTGTGAGAGTTCTCCAGAGCTTTCATTGAAATGAGCTTTCTCAACACTTAATGGTTCCTTAATGAATTGAAACCCACAGTGCCCCTAAATTCATCCTTGAAAAATTGCTAGATGAATACCATGAAATTTTTGAAATTCCCATGACCAGGTGGCACTGCAGAAACTTTGGATGTCCTGTTGCTGATCATGTGTATACAAGACAGTGCCTTGTTTGACTGGGTTTCATGAAAATCGTGTAGAACACGAGATGCCAGTAATTTGGAGCCTGCAGACTTGTGGGCCTAGAGCAGTGGTGGGCAGGTGTGTGATAAAACATCATGGTGGCGCCATGTGGATCTGACATTAGCTTCCAAATGGCTTGTGACTGATATGGTGCAGCCCCCATTCCCTTGTATGTAAAGGCATATTGTTATATGGAGAGGTTTCAGGGCAATGTTCAGATTCAGGTTACTATGGTCCATTAGGCAAGCTATGTGGGATAGAAGCCTGGTTGGTACATTCTCCATTCTCCTGAAGACCCTAAACCACCACACGTGACAGAACTCCCTCCAGCACTGTATCCCAGATGAACTCCTTATATTTTGTGAAGCAAGTACCAAATTCCCAGTGCAGCAGCAAGAAACACCACAAAAATTGGAGGATGACCAAATGTGTTCACAGTCCCCACCAGGAGACCTTAGCCTCCAGTGGCCACAGATTACCTACAAAGAGAGAATTGAGCACTGCTGCCTCATGTTTATTGGAATATAAGAAACCATGTCTTCCAGGTCACATAGATGCAGACCCAGCTTAGATGGTCTCTCTACAAAGGAAGCTAAAGCTCATGACAACAACATATGTTTCAAGTGCCCAACCTCAGAGGTAGTTTCCCAAGAAGTCTTAGGCCAGCAGAGCTCCTTGTTTGTGGAGTGTTTACCCTGTCCTTTACTGTTGGAAACTCCTCTACCACCTCCAAGGTCGTGAACTCCCAAGCATATTCCATTCCACATATGTATTTATAGATTTTCACACTTTTCTACTCTAAGTGTTTCTTACTTGGGGCGAAGATAATGTCAAGGCATTGTTCTGGATGTGAGTGGGAAGATTTTTGTGTAGCACATGTTTACATACACATTGAATTCATTTTCCAATTTTCTATTTGAAATACTGAATCCCTGACTCTAACCCATATCCTACTGGACTCTTACTTATAATCCTAATATGGTGGTGAAAAATAACCCAAAATGAATAGAAATACAAGCAGTTCAGAGGAGGCATGGTGTATTGTTGGAATTGCCTTTTGCATTATATAATGTAGGAGTTATAAATCTAGTCAATTTTTTGTTGAAATAGTTCTACATGTGTTTTTAAAATTAACAAATATGTGAATCCCTGTCTCCCTTTCTCTGTAGCCTATTCAGCACATGTATTTTTATATGCACATATAGAATCCTACATGATATCACACGTACATACTTGTGAGGTGGCTGAATTGGCAGATGCAAATTTTGAGAAGAGATCACTCCTCCTAAACACTGTTGGAACTGAAAATTCAACCTATGGGTGAGCTTCCTAGTTGAATAACATTATACATAAATCCATGTTCAGTAAAATGAATATTTTTTGATCTGTGGATCATATATATTTCATGATGAATTTCGATTGGCATATATATTGCTATTTTTTTTTCTTTTATTGGTTGCTCAAAATATTACAAAGCTCTTGACATATCATATTTCATACATTAGATTCAAGTGGGTTATGAACTCCCATTTTTACTCCAAATACATATTGCAGAATCACATCGGTTACACATCCATATTTTTACATAATGCCCTATTAGTTACTGTTGTATTCTGCTACCTTTCCTATACTCTACTATCCCACCTCCCCTCCCTTCCCATCTTCTCTCTCTACCCTACCTACTGTAATTCATTTCTCTCCTTGTTTATTTTCACATTCCACTCACAACCTCTTATATGTAATTTTGTGTAACAATAATAATAATAATTATAATAATCCATTACCATGCAATTATCCTTTTCTCTCCCTTTGCCTCCCACCTCATGTCTCTGCTTAATGTTAATCTTTTCTTCATGCTCTTCCTCCCTGTTCTGTTCTTAGTTGCTCTCATTATATCAAAGAAGACATTTGGTCTTTGTTTTTTAGGGATTGGCTAGCTTCACTAAGCATAATCTGCTCTAGTGCCATGCATTTCCCTGCAAATTCCATGATTTTGTCATTTTTTAGTGCTGCGTAATCTTCCATAGTATATAAAAGACACATTTTTTTAAATCCATTCATCTATTGAAGAGCATCTGGGTTGGTTCCACAGTGTAGCAGTTGTGAATTGTGCTGCTATGAACATCGATGTGGCAGTATCCCTGTAGTTCACTCTTTTAAGGTCTTCAGGGAATAGTCCGAGAAGGGCAATAGCTGGGTCAAATGGTGCTTCCATTCCCAGCTTTCCCAGGAATCTCCATACTGCTTTCCAAATTGGCCGCACCAGTTTCAGTCCCAACAGCAATGTACAAGAGTACCCTTTTCCCCACATCCTAGCCAGCACTTGTTGTTGTTTGACTTCATGATGGTTGCCAATCTCACTGGATTGAGATGTTATTTTAGGGTGGTTTTGATTTACATTTCTCTGACTGCTAAAAATGGAGAGCATTTTTTCATGTACTTGTTGATTGATTGTATGTCCTCCTCTGATAAGTGTCTGTTCAGGTCCTTGGCCCATTGGGTTGTTTGTTATCTTATTGTCTAATTTTTTGAGTTCTTTGTATACTTTGTATACTCTGGATATTAGGGCTGCATCTGAAGTGTGATGAGTAAAAATTTGTTTCCATGATGTAGGCTCCATATTTACCTCTCTTATTGTTTCTCTTGCTGAAAAAAAAAAAAAAACTTTTCAGTTTAAGTAAGTCCCATTTGTTGATTCTTGTTATTAACTCTTGTGCTATGGGTTTCCTATTAAGGAATTTGGAGCCTGACCACACAATATGTAGATCGGAGAAAATTTTTTCTTCTATCAGACGCAGAGTCTCTGATTTGATATCTAGCTTCTTGATCCACTTTGAGTTAACTTTTGTGCATGGCGAGAGGAGGGGATTCAGTTTCATTTCGTTGCATATGGATTTACAGTTTTCCCAACACCATTTTTGAAGATGCAATCCTTCCTTCATTGCATGCTTTTAGCTCCTTTATCAAATATAAATAGTTATAGCTTTTTGGATTAGTTTCTGTGTCCTCCATTCTGTACCATTGGTCCACCCGCCTGTTTTGGTACCAGTACCATGCTGTTTTTGTTATTATTGTTCTGTAACATAGTTTGAAATCTCATATCGCTATACTGCTGATTCACACTTCCTGTTTAGAATTGCTTTTGCTATTCTGGGTCTTTTATTTTTCCATATGAATTTCATGAATGCTTTATCTATTTCTACAAAAAATTCCTTTGGGATTTTGATTGGCATTGCATTAAACCTATAGAGAACTTTTGGTAATATCGCCATTTTGATGGTGTTAGTTCTGCCTATCCATGAACAGGGTATATTTTCCCATCTTCTAAGATCATATTCTACTTCTCTTTTTAGGGTTTTGTAATTTGCATTGTATAAATCTTTCAACTCTTTTGTTAGGTTGATTCCCAATTATTTTATTTTTTTTTTTTTGAGGATATTGTGAATGCAGTGTTTTTCCTCATTTTCGTTTCAGAAGATTTGTCGCTGATATACAGAAATGCCTTTGATTTATGCATGCTGATTTTATATCCTGCCACATTGCTGAATTCATTTATTAGTTCTAGTTGTTTTTTCTGTAGACCCTTTTGGTTCTTCTATGTATAGAATCATGTCATCTGCAAATAGTGATAATTTAAGTTCTTCTTTTCCTATTTTTATGCCTTTAATGTCTTTCATCTAATTGCTCTGGCCAGTTTTTCGAGAACTATATTGAATAGAAGTGGTGATAGAGGAAATCCCTGTCTTGTTCCAGATTTTAAAGGAAATTCCTTCAATTTTTCTCCATTCAGAATGATGCTAGCCTGAGGCTTAACATAGATAGCTTTTACAATGTCGAGGTAAGTTCCTGTTATCCCTAGTTTTTAAAATGTTTTGAACATAAAGGAATGCTCTACTTTGTTGAATGCTTTTTCTGCGTCTATCGAGATGATCATATGGTTCTTATCTTTAAGTCTATTGATTTTGTGAATAACATTTTTTGATTTCCATATATTGAACCCTCCTTGCATCTCAGGGATGAATCCTAGTTAATCATGGTGCACAATTTTTTTGATGCGCCTTTGTATTCAATTCGTTAGAATTCTATTGAGGATTTTTGCATCCAGGTTCATCAGAGATATTGGTCTGTAGTTTTCTTTCTTTGAGGTGTCTTTGTCTGGTTTAAGAATCAGGGTGATATTGGCCTCATAGAATGAATTTGGCAGAGCTCCCTGTTTTTCTGTTTCCTGAATAACTTGAAAAGTATTGGTATTAATTCTTCTTTAAAGGTTTTCCAAAACTCCGCTGTATACCCATTCGGTCCTGGGCTTTTCTTGGTTGGTAGTCTTTTGATTGCTTCTTCTATTTCATCCATTGATATTGGTCTGTTTAAATTTTGTGTATCCTCCTGACTCAGTCTGGGCAAATCATATGACTTAAGAAATTTATCGATGTCTTCACTATTTTCTATTTTATTGGAATATTGGTTTTCAAAATAATTTCTAATTGTCTTCTGTATTTATGTAGCATCTGTTGTGATATTGCCTTTTTCATCCCATATGTTAGTAATTTGAGTTCTCTCTCTTCTTCTCTTCGTTAGCATGGCTAAGGGTCTGTCAATCTTATTTATTTTTTCGAAGAACCAACTTTTAGTTTTGTTAATTTTTTCAATAGTTTCTTTTGTTTCTATTTCATTGATTTCCGCTCTGATTTTAATTATTTCTTGCCTTCTGCTACATTTGCTGTTGTTTTGCTCTTCCTTTTCTAGGACTTTGAGATGAAGTGAGAGCTCATTTATTTGTTGTTTTTTTCTTTTTTGAGGAATGACCTCCAGGCGATGAATTTCTCTCTTAAAACTTTTTTTATTGTTTCCTATAGAATCTGATATGTTGTGTCTGTATTTTCATTTATCTCTAAGAATTTTTTAATTTCCTCCATTATGTCTTCTGTAACCCATTGATTATTCAGTAACATATTGTTCATTTTCCATGTGATGTATTATTTTTCCTTCCTTCTTTCATCATTGGTTTCCAGTTTCATTCCATTATGATCAGAAAAAAATGCACGGTATTATCTCCACCCCTTTATATTTACTGAGGGTTGCCCTATGGCATAATATATAGTCTATTTTTGAGAATAATCCATGTGCTGCTGAGAAAAAAGTATATTCACTTGATGATGGTTGATATATTCTATATATGTCAGTTAATTCTAGGGTATTGATTGTGATATTGAGTTCTATAATTTCTTTATTCAACTTTTGTTTGGAGGATCTCACCAATGGTGAGAGAGGTGAATTGAAGTCAACCATAATTATTGTTTTGTGGTCTATTTGATTTTTGAACTTGAGAAGAATTTGTTTTATGAACGTCGCAGCACCATTATTTGCTGCGTAAATATTGAGAATTGTTATGTCTTGTTGGTGAATGGTTCCTTTTAACAGTATATAATTTCCTTCCTTATCCGTTTTGATTAAATTAGTCTTGAGGTCGATTTTATTCGATATGAGGATGGCGACCCCTGCTTACTTACGAGGACCGTGTGCATGGTATAAATTTTCCCAACCTTTCACCTTCAGCCTGTATATGTCTTTTCAATTCAGATGTGTCTCCTGGAGGCAACATATTGTTGGATTTGTATTTTTTAATCGAAGTTACAAGCCTATGCCACTTTATTGGAGAGTTTAAGCCATTAACGTTTACAGTTACTGTTGATACATGCTTTGTACTGCCACCCATGTTTGATTATTAATCTTTTTTTTTTTTTAAATTTAGTTTGTTTCTTCCTGATTAGCTTTTCCCCCGCCCTCTGTCATTACTGAGGCACTTCCCACTGATGGTTTTCATTGTTGATTTTCATTTCTTCCTTGTGAAGTGTTTTGCTCAATATGTTTTGCAATGCTGGTTTTCTGGCTGCAAATTCTTTTAGCTTTTGTTCATCATGAAATATTTTTATTTCATTGTCTTACCTGAAACTTAATTTTGCTGGATACAGAATTCTTGGTTGGCATCCATTGTCTTTCAGTGTTTGAAATATGTTCTTCCAGGATCTTCTCACTTTCAGTGTCTGTGATGAAAAATCCGTTGTTAACCTTTTTGGTTTACCCCTGATTGTAATCTGCCTCCTTTCTCTTGTAGCTTTTAATATTTTCTCTTTGTTCTGTATATTTGATATCTTCATAACAATGTGTCTTGGCATTGGTCTACTGTGATTTTGTGTGCTCGGTGTCCTGTAAGCATCTAGAATTTGTTTATCCGTTTCCATTTTTATTTCTGGAAAGTTTTCTATAATTATTTCATTCAGCAGGTTACTCATTCCCTTGGTTTGAATCTCTGTACCTTCCTCTATCCAAATGACTTATAAGTTTGTTTTTTTAATGTTTTCCCACATCTCTTAGATGTTTTTCTCATGATTTTTTTCCAGCATTTCTTTGTTGGCTAGACTTTTTTCAAGATGATATATTTTGTCTTCATTATCTGACATTCTGTCTTCTACTTGCTCCACTCTGTTAGTGATACTCTCAATTGAGTTTTTAATTTGGTTTATCATTTCCTTCATTTCTAGAATTATTGTTTGATTTTTTTATAATCTCTATATCCTGATAAAGATGCTTAACTTCTTCTTTTATCTGTTTGTGTAATTCTTTTTCAATGTGTTCTTTCACAGTCTGGATTTGCTGTCTCGTATCCTCTTTAAGGTTCCATTCCATCTGTCTAAGGTATTCCTTGAGTTCTTTATATGACCATTTTTCTGATGACTCTAGGTCCTCCTGAATATTTAGGCTGTCCTTCATTGTTTGTACTCCTTTTCTTCCTTGTTTTTTTATGGTGCTCATGTTTCTTCTTGTTCTGTTTGAGTGCTGAGTTACTGCTTACTCTTATAAATTTATTTGATGCTTGGGAGGAAAGATATTAGACAGGAAGGGAAGATGTCATTGAAGAGAATGAGAGTAGGCACGTAGAATTCAGGAAGGGGGAATAAGAAAATTGAATGGAAATTAAAAGTCAAAAGAAAAAAATAGAAAATAAATAAAGAAAAAAAAGTTTTTTTAAAAATAATAATGATAATTAAAAAAATGAAAATGAAAATTTAAAATAATAATAATAATAATAAAAAAAATAAAAACTTAAAAAATAAAAACATTTTAAAAAGTTAAAGAACAACAACAAAGAAAAAATGAAAATGAATGAAAAAGAAAAAATTATAATAATAATACATGCATTCATAGTGTTCAATTAACTTCTCTTCCAGTAGGTGGAGCTGTGCGCACTGGGCCAAGCTTCTCCTCTCAATAAGTGTTAACCAATCACTGTGCAGCAGCTCTTTCTCCCAGACTGGGCATGTCTCCTATCCTGAGTGCCTAAGGCTTTCTCTTGTGCTTCCTCAAACCATGCCCCGCTCACCTGTGACGCTCACCACAATACTGGTTACATGTCAGGACTCTGCTCCTGGTAGGCCTGTTTTCATGAACGCCTGGGCACACTCTCCCTGTTTGCCTCCCTCAGATCCTATGTTTGTAGAGCTTGGGGCTGAGAACCCCCAGGGAATTTGATTGTCCTCTGGGAGCCATGCCACTGGTAGGTTGTGTAATAGACCTCAGTTGTCAGCCCTGGTGGGAGCGGTAGCCAGGAATTCTGTGTCGCGAGTCCTGAGCCACTCCTGATTCCCTAGGTCTGGCTATCGCGCTCACGGGAGAGCTGGGAGGGGCCCTTAAAGTTTTCCCGCTGTGTGGAGAGAGATGGGTAGGGAATTACACACTTGTCGCGCTGGTTTCAATGAAGTTATCTCCTCCGCCGGTGACGTCAGTTCTCTGCCATGGTGGTATCCCATCCAAATGGTGACCGTTCGTTCTCTTTGCCGGGTGACCAATGCAACGGGTGGGTCCTGACTCTCTCTCCCAAGCCCCATTTCAATCCTGTGGCCACTGCCTATGAAGGCTTAGTTTACTTTTACCTCTGTAAATTCAGAAATGCCGACCAGTTATTTCAGTGGGAATGTTAGTGCTGAGTCAAAAGAAGCAGGCGAATCTGAGCGTGAATGCAGCTGATCCGGGCTCTGTTTGTGTTCTGAGGGGCCCAGACTGTTTGCCCCAGATCAACATCAGGTCAACATTGCCTAGTGATTCTGAGCAAACAGCATTTAGAGAGTTTACGACTCCCTATGCCTGCGCGGCTGAAGAGGACAGAGACTTGATTTCTCCATGCCTGCCTTCATGTTGGATCTCCTGTATTGCTACTTTTTAGTATCTGTGCATGTGCGTGTATATATATATATATATATATATATATATATATATATATATATATACACTCTCCAGATTTTTCAAAATATGAAATATATGTGTCTTATTATACACTCCCTAAATACATTCATATTCATATATGTGGATTTATAATCAACTTTCCACAAGATTATTCTCAGAAATAATCATCCACCTGAAAAAGATATTTGTTTCCTAGTACTGAAAACTAAATTCAGTGAATGGAGCTTACAAACCCCAATATTTCTACAGTTACTGAGCCAGTTTAACAACAATGCAAGTAGATTTCTAGGGGACATAATGTGTATTTTGACTTTCATTTTTATTCAACACTTGTACGTTACTATGTCTTCATTTTATGCACATCATTGGATATATATTTTATTCACAAGTTAGAAAATTTATAGGCATTTGTTTCACAATCAATCACTTCCTGATTCAGAACACATGTATTCCTCCATGTTTCTTGACTGGTCTTTTCATGAGGCTTCTTTCCAAACACATTATTTTCGTTTAACATCATCACTTATAAAGCAAAACTCAATCACCCTTCATGATAAACCATAATCCTAATATTACCATTAGATGTATAACTGTTTGGAATGAATGATTGTATATAAATATAAGATTTCTTATATATTTTCAGATATCAATTCAATCTATTATTTAAAGTGGAACCAGTTACATTGTTTATTCATAGTATGGTCTATTCATGCATTATCTCTATATTCATTGACACAGGATAGACCTCTTTGTACCCCTAATACTAATGTGTACATCTTCAAAATATTGCTCCCAGAAATGGTGAAAGAAATACTCATGTCACCTGATCTACATATACATTTTATCACAGTAATATTCTGAACAAAAAAAATGTAAAGGCCACACTTATGATTGTACCAAAGCCTAAAAGGAAAGTGAACATGGATAACTAATAACATCCATGTCCAGGTTGCCTAATGCTCTCAAATGCCAATCCCATTGGTGACGACATATTTGTTTCTTCCTATGATTAAATATTCAAATTCAATCCTGTTGAAAATGTCTAATCATATCACTCACTTTATACTTTGCCTGATTTCATAGTGTCTCTATTGATACCTGCTTTCCTACATATTTTCCCCAGTTCATAATTGTGACTGACTCTTCACATGTGCTGACATTTACATTCACTCTCTAAACCAAACCCTATTGCTAAATAAGTGTTTTATTCCAAATCATATACTCACTCTTCTTCCTAAACCTATCCACTATCTTCCTAATCCTACCAACTATCCCTTTTTGACTGGATATTCTCTTCTACATTCAATCATCGAAGGTACAAGGTCCTATGCTATTGTACATCGATTTTACTGAGACAATTATACAGAACGTAATTCAACACTAAGTATCCCAATCAAGGGCCCAATGCCCTCTGGGCTTCAATCTTAGATTTCCGTTTACATATATATATATTTCACCTATATATTCTTATAAATATCGCAGGTTCCCAATCCCATTATTCATCCCGCAGAATGATTCCTAACCCAAATCGAACATATTATTAAACCTAACCATACACTAACTTTACAGATGAGCAGGGACAGAGTTGGTCTTAAAATACAGGAATGTAGGGCATCTTCAACCTGCTGAGAACCTCAAATGTTCATGCAGAAATGATCCCCGGTGAAGATGAAGGCAGCTATTAAAGAGCTCAGAAAGCAAAAGTCATCTGCCACGGCAATCATCTTAGTCAGATTGAAGTATTGTGTCTGAATCAGTCTCTCTCTTCTTAATGTATAGAGACGGACCAAACCAGTCCTGTGTGGAGAGCTCTTCCCGGGTGCTTATGGTTGATATAACATTCTAACTTGTGAAAGTGTCACAGGAAAATCAGGGCAGCCTCTAACTCATGGGTCATTTGGAAGCAACTGTTAGGACAAAATGGTTGCCAAGGCAGTGACATCATTCAGATCCTGAAGGAAGTGATCTCAACTCACTTCTTTGGTGATGGAACTCTCTGAACTTGGGATCCAGAAAGCCAGGCACCCAGAGACAGTCCCTGTCCCAGTCCCAGTGGTCTCATATGTTTGGATTTACCAAGGACAGGGTCAGTCTTTCTTGGTACCTACAGATATGAGGATGGCCAAATGCCAAGAAACCTCTGAAGAGGGGTTATTCTTCCAAAAGCAGGTAGTGTCTCACCGCTGGCACCTGACAACTTTACATTGTTTGGAAAGGAGACAAGGTCTGACATAGAACAGCCCATTTCGGGGGAACATAGTATGGCCCACAAGTCAGAGGACACTCCAGAGATTCACAGACCTACTTGGGGGAAGGAGGTGCCTTTGTGGGTGTGGGTGTGATATTGTGGTTTTGTCTCATGTTCTGAGAATAGGTTGGAAAGGCGGTTTGTTTGCTTTGTAGAGGACTATTTCTAGTAAGTCCTGTGACAAGGAGAGTGTTCCTATGCCTGTGTATCCCACTGTGTCCATAGTTGTAGACATTAGAAAAGAGAATGCATCAATGGATGTGTCCTGTCTAGTAGAAAGCTTTCCAGCATTCATACTGCCCAATTTATGAGTGGACTGTGGCTTGCCTTATGAATGGGCAACACCTACTAGCTTCCTAATTTCCTGTTTTCTCCCTCAATTCTGGCCACTCTCCAGAAGTGTATCATGGTTTTGTGTCCAAGATTTGTACCAACTCCAAAATCTGTGACACGGCCATGTACTGGATAGCTGAAGGGAATGGGAGCATCTCAGAAAAATCAGATATCAGTTGACCAGGAAAGTCTCTGTGGAGAAACCCTGCTTTGGTACTTTTGCTTACCTATTGTTCTGTTGCCCTGAATGTCAGGAAGTTCTTTGCCTCCAGCCACCACTTTGTGAAGCCTGAAGAAAACAGTTTTCAAATGGAAATGAATGGGCATCACCTGTGGCTCTTTGCTTAATTGCTTTGGAAAGGGATATGTCTGAATCAGCCTCTTGGCTCTGTGTGAGGCTGTGGCTTAGATTCTCAGCACCTGATGGATCTAAGGATAGATCCCATGTGTGCATCCAAAACCAAAATGGCAAAAAGATCAGTCATTGTTGATGAACTCTCTTGCCGTCCTCTGTTAGGTTCCTGACATCCATCAATTGAGAATAGGGATCCTTTGGGTCAAATGAGTTCTTCAAAGCCCTGTAGAGGCTAGCCCATAGGTGCTTGTTTTTTTCTCATGACTCCAATTCACATAAAGAATCTAAACCCCAAAGTCAGTAGGCCTGAAGTTGGAGAATCCAAGAAGTATTAATGGTAGGCCTATTTGATCACTCCTTGTTCACAGGAAGGGTGTCCAGGCCACACTGATTTAGGCAAATGAGGGGCAGGGAGCTTATTTTGGAAACTGATGGTGGCTGTGCCCCTCATGGAAACCTCCAGCCAGAGGTTGTGATGAGTATCTATATGGAAGAAGATAAGGGCCATGTGGGAGTGTTTTTGTTTTAATTGTGGACATTTGTATGGCGGTTGGAAGAGATGACTGGGTCCACCTGGGCTTCAACTCTGGTGTTAATTCCCTTAGAGACTGAGTTCTGTAACTGATCTCAGAGAAGTATTGCCGTGAATTTTGTTGGGATTTTAGATGGCCATGCATGAGAGTTGCCCTTGGAAAGTGACATCTAGGCCCAAGTTGACTTTCCACAGAGCACAGGGAATCTCAGCCAGGATATCACATGATTTCATTCTGAAAGACTTGGCAGCCATATTTGAGAGTCAAAACACACATGGACCTCACATTGTAGACCTCAATGTGCCTGGCTTTATGTGACCTTTTGGCCTCTCTTTGGGAAGCCTTGCCTGTGAGAATTCTCCAGAGTTTTCATTGAAATGAGCTTCCTCACCATTTAATGGTTCCTGAATTAATTGAAACCCACAGTGCCTCCAACTTCATCCTTGAAAATTTGTAAGATTAATACCATAAAATTTTTGAAAATCCCATGACTGGGTGGCACTGGAGAACATTTGGATGTCCTGTTGCTGATCATGAGTATACAAGACAGTGCATTGATTGACTGGGTTTCATGAAAATGGTATAGAACAGAGATGCCAATTAGTTGGAGCCTGTTGAGTAGTTGTCCTAGAGCAGTGGTTTGCAGGTGTTGATAAAACATCTGTGGTGGGGCCATGTGGATCTTTCATTGGCTTCCAAAAGGATTGTGACTGACATTTTGCAGCCAGTAGGCCCTTATATGTAAAAGCATATTTTTATATGGAGAGGTTTCAGGGCAATGTTAAGAATCAGCTTGCTACGGTCAATGGAAAAAGCTATGTGGGATAGAAGCCTGTTCGGTGCATTCTCCTGCAGAACCTGACCCACCACACTTGAAAGAACTCACTTCAGCATTGTGTTCGAGTTGAACTCCATGTATTTCATGAAGCAAATACCAAACTCCCAGTGCAGCAGAAAGAAACACCACAAAAATTGGAGGATTACCAAATGGATTTACAGTCCACATGGGGAGACACCTATACCCCAGTGGCCTCAGCTTACCTACAAATAGAAAATTCAGTATTGCTGCCTCATGGCATCAAGGTCACATAGATGAAGACCCAGCTTTGATGGTCTCACTACAAATGAAGCTAATACTCCTGACAACAGCATATATTTCATTGCCCAACCTCAGAGGCAGTTTCTCCAGATGTTAGGCTGGCAGAACTTCATGTTTGTGGAGTGTTTACCCTGTCCCTTAATTTTGGAAAATCCTCTACCACCTCCAAATTTGTGAACTCCTGAGCATTTTCCATTCCACATATGTATTCGCATATTTTCTAACTCTTCTCATCTAATTTTGTCTTATGTGGGGTGAAGGTAATGTCAAGGCATTGTTCTGAATGAGAGTGGGAAGATTTTTGGGTAGCACATATTTGCATACACATTGGATACATTTTCCAATTTTCCATTCGAAATACTGAATCCCTGACACTAACACATACCCTACTAGACTTTGACTTCTAATCCTAACATGATGGAGAAAAATAACCCAAACAGAATAGAAATACAAGAGGTTCACAGGAGGCATGGTGTATAGTTGGACTTGCCTTTCGTATGATAAATGGTAGGTGTTATAAATCTAGTGAATATTAATTGAAATAGTTCTTCATGTGTTTTAAAAGTTTACCAATATGTGAATAACTGTCTCCCTTTCTCTGTAGCCTATTTATCAAATGTATTTTTATATGCACATATGGAATTCTACCTGGTATCACTCGTACATTTTGTGAGGTGGCTGGCTTGACAGATACAAATTATGAGAAGAGATTACTTCTAATAAACGCTGTTGGAACTGAAAATTCAACATATGGGTGAGCTTCTTAGTTGAACAACATAAATCCATGTTCATTAAAATTAATATTTTCGGATCTGTGGATGACATATATTTCATGGTGAATTTCAATTGGCTTACATAATGCTACTTTTTAATGTCTCTCTGTGTGTTTGGGTGTATATATATATTCACTCTTCAGATTTTTCAAATATGAAGTATATTTTTCTTATTATACACTCCCTAAATTCATTCATATTCATGTATGTGGATTTATAATCAACTTTTAACAAGATTATTCTCAGAAATATTCATCCACCTGAAATACATATTTGTTTCCTAGTACTGAAAACTAACTTCGGGGGATCATATGATGGTGGCGAAGGGAGTGCATCACCCGCATGTACCGCCTCAATGTGCGGGAGAATGACGAGTTAGAATAGCTAAAATCTATCTTGTTAGGAATTTCCAGCAAAATTGGGGTGCTCCAAAACCTAGTGGACATATTTCCCTCTCACAAGGATCAGCTACGGGGGCTCAAACGCGAGTGATTTTTCTGCACGGAGGGTCATGCTGCTTATTCAGCAAATCGCCACGTGGTTAGAGTCTGTGGCGTACGCTGGGAAACGATGAGATAGCAACGCAAATATACAGCGGTGCGGATTCTGTTGGATCCTGCCAGCTATGCAATCACTGTGCTCAGTGCTGAATTCTGGGTTTGAGACGGGGAAGGATGCGGTCCAATTCGGTTCTCTACACCGGTCAGACCACAGAGGAAACCAGCGGCCTCCATCTTGGAGAGCTGACGTCACCATCCCTATTTTCGACTAATCACAGCTCATTCAGATATAGAACAGGTAATTTCAGGATGCCATTCACCTTTGTCTCACAGACAAATTACTCAGGCTCAGTGTTAAAAAACCCGCAGAAACTGCGTCTTGGAGCCTGCTCCTATTAGAAGATACACCGAGCCCAGAGTGTCCAAATTCCACCTCCTGGAACTGATCTGGCCCAGGGCTAAAGAACCTATGGAAACTGCTTCCCGGTCCGTGTCTTGCTGAATACTGTGGACGTAAATATCAACCGAGCCTTGATAGGAAGTGGCAACAGGATTGAGACGGGGCTTGTGAGGGCCGGTCCGGACTCACCCATTGCTTTGGTCACCCAGCAAAGGGAACGAAATGCTGCCTTTCACATGGGATACCAACATGGCCGAGATCTGATGTCATCAGAAAGCAGCGGAGGAGATAACTTCATTGATACCAGCGGTGACAGAAACAGTTGGTCTCCTGGTAAAGAAAGTGAGTAAAAAAACACCTGAGTCTCTCTCATTTTGTCATCAAGCCAGAGGGGCAGAGCAGAGCCGCTGCCTGCACCCGGAACAGGCCCAGCGACACACCTGCATGGTAGTCTCTTCACCCAAATTGGAGTAGTTGCAGAGCAGAGCCTTCTCCCGTGACTGGTACAATCCCAGTGCCCCACTGGCATGGTAGTCACGTCACATCAATAGGAGTAGGGGCAGAGCAGAGCCTTCGCAAGCGCCCGGAACAGGCTCAGCAATCTGCCAGCATGGTAGTCACGACACCCCAATTGGAGTTGGGGCAGAGCAGAGCCACCACCCACACCCGCAATGTAGGCAGACCTGCACCAGACCAGCAGAAGAGGCCCAGCGGCCTGCCGGCACGGCAGACACTTCACCCCATTTGGAGTAGGTGCAGAGCAGATCCGTCGCCCATTCCCGCAAGGTAGGCAGACCTGCGACCGATCGGCAGAACACCCCAGGGGTCCACGGGCATGGTAGACACATCACACCAATTGGAGAATGGGAAGAGCAGAGCTACCTCCCGCGCCTGCATGGTAGGCAGACCTGTGACCGATCAGGGGAACAAGCCCAGCGGCCCATCAGCGTGGTAGACAGATCACCCCAATTGGAGGAGCAGCACAGCCCCCCACTCCTGCAAGGGAGACTTTTCAACTATACAAGAGCAATATAAATATATAGGGGGAAAATTTCAAAATCACAACAGTTTCACCAAGCAGAAAGAAACGCGAGCAGTATGATAAGACAAGGAAAAAAGAACCACAAGCAATGCAGGTCAACACAATTTTCGAAGAGGTAATAGCTGCAGCAGATGGAATGTCAGATAAAGAAATCAGGATATACATGCTTCAGATGATCTGGAGACTCAAAAAAGACATTAGGCAGCAAAATCAGACAATGAAAGATCACTTTGACAATGAATTACATAAACAAATTCAAGAAGCAAAAGATCAACTATACAGGGAGATAGAGGTTGTAAAGAATAACAAACAGAAATCCTAGAAATGCCGGAAGCAATCAACCAACTTAAAAACTCAATTGAGAATACTACCAGCAGACTAGAACACTTAGAAGATAGAACATCAGACAATGAAGACAAAGTATTTCAACTTGAAAAGAACATAGATAGCTCAGCAAGACTGTTAAGAAACCATGAACAGAACGTCCAAGAAATATCGGATAACATAAGGAGAACAAATTTAAGAGTCATTGGGATACAGGAAGGTATAGAGGTCCAAATCAGAGGAATGAGCAATGTATTCAATGAAATAATATAAGAAAACTTCCCAGACTTGAAGAATGAGACAGACTCCCAAGTCCTAGAAGCCTACAGGATGCCGAATGTGCAAAATGATAAGAGATCCACACCTAGACACATTATGATGAAGATGCCCAACGTACAGAATAAGGAGAGAATTTTAAAAGCTACAAGAGAAAGGAAGCAGACTACATTTAGGGGTAAACCAATCAGGATAACAGCTGATCTTTCAACACAGACTCTGAAAGCTAGAAAATCCTTGAATAACATTTTTCAAACACTGAAAGAAAATGGGTTCCAACCAAGAATTGTGTATCCAGCGAAATTAAGCTTCATGATGGAAGATGAAATTATAACCTTCCATGATAAACAAAAGTTAAAAGAATTTGTAGGTAGAAAACCATCTCTTCAAAACATCCTCGGCAAAATATTACAGGAAGAGAAAATGGAAAATAACAATGAAAACCAACAGTGGGAGGTAGGACATTAAAGAGGGGAAATAATCAAAGAGAAAAACAATCCATGTTTAATAACATAAATAAACAAATATGGCTGGAAGAACAACCCTTATCTCAATAATAATCGTAAATGTTAATTGCTTAAACTCATCAATTAAGAGACACAGGTTAGTAGAATAAATCACAAAAGAAGACCCAAAAATATGCTGCCTACAGGAGACGCGTTTGTTAGGAAAAGACATACATAGACTGAAGGTGAAAGGTTGGGAAAAATCATATCACTCATATGGACTTCAGAAGCAAGCAGGAGTGTCCATACTCATATCAAATAAAATAGATTTCAAGCCAAAGTTAATCAAAAGGTATAAAGAGGGACACTACATACTACTCAAGAGAACAATACACCAACAAGACATAACAGTCCTAAATATATATGCCCCAAACAATGGTTCAGCTATGTTCATCAAACAAACTTTTCTCAAGTTCAAGAGTCTAATAGACCACCATACAATAATCATGGGAGACTTCAACACACCTCTCTCACCACTGGACAGGTCTTCCAAACAAAATTTGAAATAGGAATCTATAGAACTCAACAACACAATTAATAACCTAGACTTAATTGACATATATAGAATATACCACCCAACATCAAGCAGTTACATTTTTCCACAGCAGCACATGAATCCTTCTCAAAAATAGATCATACATTATGTCACAGGGCAACTCTTAGACAATATAAAGGAGTAGAGATAATACCATGCTTCTTATCTGATCATAATGGAATGAAACTAAAAATCAATGATAAAAGAAAGAAGGAAAAATCATGCATCACATGGAGATTGAACAATAGGTTACTAAATGATCAATGGGTTAGAGAAGACATCAGGGAGGAAATTAAAAAATTCTTAGAGATAAATGAAAACACAGGCACAACATATCGGAATCTATGGGACACATTGAAAGCAGTTCTAAGAGAAAAATTCATTGCTTGGATTTCATTCCTTAAAAAATTTAAAAAACCAACAAATAAATGATCTCATACCTCATCTCAGAATCCTAGAAAAAGAAGAGGAAAACAACAGAAAAAGAAGTAGAAGGTAAGATATAATTAAAATCAAAGCTGAAATTAATGAAATCGAAACAAAAGAAACAATTGAAAAAATTGACAAAACTAAAAGATGGTTCTTTGAAAAAATAAATAAAATCGACAGACCCTTAGCCATGCTAACGAAGAGAAGAAGAGAGAGAACTCAAATTACTAGCATACGGGATGAAAAAGGCAATATCACAACAGATATTTCAGAAATACAGAAGATAATCAGTAATTATTTTGAATTCTTATACTCCAATATAATAGTAGATAGTGAAGGCATCGAAAAATTTCTTATGGCGTATGATCTAACCAGAATGATTCAGGACGATATAGACAACCTAAACAGACCAATATCAATTGAGGAAATAGAAGAAACCATCCAAATACTACCAACTAACAAAAGCCCAGGACCATATGGGTATACAGCAGAGTTTTACAAAAACCTTTAAATATGAACTAATACCAATACTTTTCAAGCAATTTCAGGAAATTGAAAAAGAGGGAGACCTTCCAAATTCATTCGACGAGGCCAATGTCACCCTGATTCCTACACCACACAAGGACAGTTCAAAGAAAGAAAACTACAGACCAATATCTCTAATAAACCTAAATGCAAAATTCCTCAATGAAATTCTGGCGAATCAGATACAAAAACATATCAAAAAAATTGTGCACCTTGATCAAGTGGGATTCATCTGTGGGATGCAAGGCTAGTTCAATATATGAAAATCAATAAATGTTATTCACCACATAAATAGACTTAAAAATAAGAACCATATGATCATCTCGATAGGTGCAGAAAAAGAATTCCACAAAGTACAGCATCCCTTTATGTTCAAAACTCTAGAAAAACTAGGGATAACAGGAACATACCTCAATATTGTAAAAGCAATCTATGATAAGCCTCAGGCTAGCATCATTCTGAATGGAGAAAAATTGAAGGCATTTCCTCTAAAATCTGGAACAAGACAGGAATACCCTCTCTCGCCACTTCTGTTCAATATAGTTCTCAAAACACTGGCTAGAGCAATTAAACAGACCAAAGAAACTAAAGGCATAAAAATAGGAAAATAAGAACTTAAATTATCACTATTGCAGATGACATGATTCTATACCTAGCAGACCCAAAAGGGTCTACAAAGAAACTAATAGAGCTAATATATGAATTCAGCAAATGGCAGGATATGATGTCAACACGAATAAATCAAAGGCATCTCTGTATATCAGTGACAAATCCTCTGAAATGGAAATGAGGACAACCACTCCATTCACAATATCCTAAAAAAAAATTGGAAATCAACCTTACAAAAGAGGTGAAAGTCTTATACAATGAAAACTACAGAACTCTAAAGAGAGAAATAGAAGAAGATCTTAGAAGATGCAAAAATATACCCTGTTCATGGATAGGAAGAACTAAATTCATCAAAATGGCGATATTACCAAAAGTTCTCTATAGGTTTAATGCAATGCCAATCAAAATCCCAAAGGCATTTCATGTAGAAATAGAGAAAGCAATCATGAAATTCATATGGAAAAATAAAAGACCCAGAATACCAAAAACAATGCTAAGCAGTAAGTGTGAATCAGGAGATATAGTGATACCAGACTTCAAACTATACTACAGAGCAATAGTAACAAAAATAGCATGGTCCTGGTACCAAAACAGGTGGGTGGATGAATGGTAGAGAATAGAGGACACAGAAACCAATCCACAAAACTACAACAATCTTATATTTGATAAAGGGGCTAAAAGCATGCAATGCAGGAAGGATAGCATCTTCAACAAATGATGTTGGGAAAATGGAAATCCATATGTAATAAAATGAAACTAAATCCCTTTCTCTCGCCATGCACAATAGTTAACACAAAATGGATCAAGGAGCTTGATATCAAATCAAAGACACAGCGTATGATAGAAGAAAAATTTGGTTACGATCTACATACTGTGGGGTCAGGCTCCAAATTCCTCAATAGGACACCCATAGCACAAGAGTTAATAACTAGAATCAACAAATGGGACTTACTCAAACTAAAAAGTTTTTTCTCAGCAAAAGATACAATAAGAGAGGTAAATAGGGAGCCTACATCCTGGGAAGAATTCTTTACTCCTCACACTTCAGATAGAGCCCTTATATCCAGAGTATATAAAGAACTCAAAAAATAAGACAATAAGATAACAAAGAACCCAATCAAGAAATGGGCAAAGGACCTCAACAGACACTTCTCAGATGAAGACATACAATCAATCAACAAGTACATGAAAAAATGCTCACCATCTCCAGCAGTCAGAGAAATGCAAATCAAACCCACCCTAAGATACCATCTCACTCCAGTAAGATTGGCAGCCATTATGAAGTCAAACAACAAGTGCTGACAAGGATGTGGGGAAACAGGTACACTTGTACATTGCTGCTGGGACTGCAAATTGGTGCAGCTGATTTGGAAAGCAGTATGGAGATTTCTTGGAAAGCTGGGAATGGAACCACCATTTGACCAAGCTATTTCCATTCTCGGTCTATTCCCTAAAGACCTAAAAAGACAATGCTACAGGGACACTGCTACATCGATATTCATAGCAGCACAATTCAAAACAGCAAAACGGTGGAACAAACTTAGATGCCCTTCAATAGAAGAATGGATAAAAAATGTGGCATTTATACACAATGGAGTATTACTTTGCATTGAAAAATGACAAAATCATAGAATTTGCAGGGAAATGGATGGCAGTAGAGCAGATTATGCTAAGTGAAGCTACACAATCCCTAAAAAACAAATGCCAAATGTCTTCTTTGATATAAGGAGAGTAACTAGGAACAGAGTAGGGACGAAGAGCATGACAAGATGATTAACATTAAACATGAGTGAGAGGTGGAAGGAAAAGGGAGAGAGAAGGGAAATTGCATGGAATTGAAAGGAAACCCTGAGTGTTATACAAAATTACATACAAGAGGAAGTGAGGGGAAAGGAAAAAATAATACATGGGGGAGAAATTTATTAAAGTAGAGGGGGTAGATAGAGAAGGGGAGAGGGGCGGGGAGAGGAGAGGGGATAGTAGAGGATAGGAAAGGCAGCAGAATACAACAGAAACTAGTATGGCAATATGTGAATCAATGGATGTGTAACTGATGTGATTCCGTAATCTGTATACGGGGTAAAAATGGGAGTTCATAAACCACTTGGATCAAAGTGTGAAATATGATATATCAAGAACTATGTAATGTTTTAAACAACCATAAATGATAATTAAAAAAAATAAGCCTAACTTCAGTGAATGATGCACGCAATCCTAATATTTCTACAGTAACTGACCCAGTTTAACATCAATGCAAGTAGATTCCTATGGGACATGATGTGTATTTTGACGTTCATTTTTATTCAACACTGGTACGTTACTATTTCATCAGTTTATGCACATCATAGGATATATATTTCATCCCCAATTTAGCAAATTTATAGGCATTTGTTTCACTTTCAATCACTTCTTGCTTCAGAACACATGGATTCCTCCATAATTCTTGACTGGTCTTTTCATGACACTTCTTTCCAAACACTTCATTTTCGATTTCCATAACCACTTTTGAAACAAAACTCACACACACTTCATGATAAACAATAACCCTAAGATTACCATTAGATATATAACTTATTGGAATGAATGATTGTGTGTCAATATATGATTTCCTATATATTTTCAGATATCAATTCAATCCATTATTTAAAGTGGAACCAGTTATATTATTTATTCACAATATGGTCTATTCATGCATTATCTCTATATTCATAGACATGGGGTACACCACTTTGTACCCCAAATACTAATTTATATGACTTCAAATATTGCTCCCAGAAATGGTGGAAGAAATAGTCATATCATATGATCTACATATACATTTGATCACAATAATTTTCCGGGTACAAAATGCAAAGGTCACACTTATGATTGTACCAAATCCTAAATGGAAAGTGAACATGGATTACTAAAAACATCCATGTCCAGGTTGCCTAATGCTTTCAAATGTCATTCCTATTGGTGACTACATATTTGTTTCTTCTTAAGACTATGTATTCAATCTCAACCCTGTTGAAAATGTCTAATCCTATCACTCACTTTATTATCGCCTCATTTTGTAATGTCTCTATTGATAATTTCCTTCCTACATATTTTCCCCAGTTCATCAATTTGACAGAGTCTTCACATGTGCTGACATTTACATTCACTCTATAACCGAAACCCTATTGCTACAGAACTTTTGATCCAAATCCTATACTCACTCTTCTTCCTAAACCTACCGACTATCTTCTTAATCCCACTGACTATCTCAATTTGAGTGAATGTTTTCTTCTAAAATCAAACATCCAAGGTATAAGGTCCTATGCCATTGATTATCGATTTATCTGAGACATCTGTGCAGAACGTAATTAAATGCTAAGTATCCCAATCAAGGGTCTAATGCTCTTCTGGGCTTCAAACCTTACCTAGATTTCTGATTTCATACTTATATTTCACCTCTATAATCTTATAAATATAGCAGGTTCTCAATACTATTATCATCCTGCGAATGATTTGTAACCCAAATCGAACATGTTATTAACCCTAACCATCCACTCTTCCCTCAATCTAACTTTACAGAAGAGCAGGGACAAAGTTCGTCTTACAATACAGGAATGTAGGGGTTCTTTCTTCTGCTGACAACATCAAAGGTCCATGCAGATTTGATCCCTCGAGAAGATAGCTATGAAGGACCTGAGAGAGCAAAAGTCATCTTCCATGGCAAACAACCTTTTCAGGATCAAGGGTTGTGTCTGAATAAGCCTCTCTCTTCTTAATGTAGAGAAGATGGACCAAACCAGGCATGTGTGGAGAGCTTTTCCTGGGTGCCTATGGTTTATATACAATTCTAACTTGTGAAAGTGTCACAGGAAGTAGGGCAGCCTCCATCTCATAGGACTATTGGAAGCAACTGTTAAGACAAAGGGGTTGCCAAAGCCTTGACCCCATTCAGTTCCAAAGAAAGTGACATACCTCATTTCCTTGGTGATGGAACTCTCTGCAGTTGGTATCTAAGAAGCCAGGCACCCAGAGGAAGTCCCAGTCCCAGTTGCTGTGGGCTCACATGTTTGGATTTACCAAGGAGAGTCACTCTTTCTTGGTACCTCCTTATGTGAGGATGGCCAAATGCCAGGAGAGCTCTGAAGTGGGACCTTTCCTGAGAAAGCAGGTAGTGGCTCAGCTCTTTTCCTGACAACTTCACAGAGTTGGCCAAGGAAACCAGATCTGAGAGAGTACAGGCCATTTCAGGGGAACATAATATGGCCCACCAGTCAGAGGACACTTCAGATAGTCACAGACTTACTTGGGGGAAGGAGGGGCCTTTTTGAGTGTGGGTTTGAGGTTTTTTCTCATGTTCTGAGAATAGGTAGGAAATTCAGTTTGTTTGGTTTGGAGTGAACTGTTTCTAGTAAGTTGTTGGACAAGGTGAGTGTTTCAATATCTGTGTATCACACTGTGTCTGTGATTGTAGACATGAGAAAAGACAATGCAACAATGGATGTGTCCTGTCTAGTAGAAAGCTTCCCAGCATTCACCCTGCCCAATTTATGAATGGAGTGCGGCTTGCCTTATGGATGGGCAAAACCTACTAGCTTCCTAAGTCCCTGTTTTCTTCCTGAATTCTGGACACTCTTCAGAATAGGCTCATGGATTTGTGTCCAAGATATGTACCAATTCCAAAGTCTGTGACATGGCCATATACTGGATAGCTAAAGGGAATGGCCAGTATCTCAGAAAACTCAGATATCAGTGTGACCAGGAAAGTCTCAGTGGAGGTACCCTGCTTTCTACCATTTGCTTACCTATTGTTCTGTTGCCCTGAATGTCAGAAAGGTCTTTACCTCCTGAAGAAAACAGTTTTCAAATGGAAATGAATAGGCATCGCATCACCTGTGGGTCTTTGCTTAATGCTTTGGAAAGGGACTTGTCTGAATCAGCATCTTGGCCCTGTGTGAGGCCGTGGCTTAGATTCTCAGCACCTGATGGATCAAAAGAATGATCCCATGTTTGCATCCAAAACCAAAATACCAAAAAGTTCAGTCATTGTGGATGAAGACTCTTGCCTTCCTCTTTTAGGTTCCTGAAATACATTAAGTGAGAATAGGGATCCTTTGGTTCAAATGAGCTCTTCAAACCCTGCAGAGGCTAGCCCATATGTGCTTGGGTTTTCTAATGACTATAAATCACATAAAGAATCTATACTGACAGTCAGTAGGCCTCAATTGGAGAGGCAGAGCAGTATTAAAGGCAGGCATAGTTGATCACTCTTGGTTCACAAGAAGGGTGTCCAGCCCACCCTGACTTTAGCCAAATGAGGAGCAAGGGAGCTTATTTTGGACACGGTCTTGGGCTGCACCCCTCATGGAAAACTCCAGCCATAGGATATGATGAGTGTCTATGTGGAAGAATATGAGGGCCATGTAGGAGTGTTTTGGTTTTAATTGTGGTCATTTGCGTGGCAGTTGGAAGAGATGACAGTGTCCATCTGGGCTTGAACTCTGGTTTGATTCCCCTTAGAAAATGAGTTCTGGTAATGAACTCAGAGAAGTATTGTCATGAATTGTGTTGGGATTTTAGGAGGCCACACATGAGAGTCTCCCTTGGAAACTGAGATCTAGGCCCAGGGTGGCTTTCCACAGAGCACTTGGAATCTCAGCCAGGGTATCATATGATTTTATTCTGAAAAATTTCGCAGCCCTATTTTTGAGTCAAAACACACATGGAACTCACATTGCAGAACTCAATGGGCCTGACTTCATGTGACCTTTAGGCCACTCTTTGGGAAGCCTTGCCTGTGAGAGTTCTCCAGAGCTTTCATTGAAATGAGCTTCCTCAACACTTAATGGTTCCTGAATGAATTGAAAACCACAGTGCCTACACCTTTATCCTTGAAAAAGGAGAAGATACATACCATGAAATATTTTAAATTCCCATGACCAGGTGGCACTTGAAAACCTTTGGATGCCCTGGTGCTGATCATGAGTGTTCCAGACAGTGCCTTGATTGACTGGGTTTCATTAAAATGGTGTAGAACAGAGATGCCAGTAAGTTGGAGCCTGCTGAGAAGTGGGCCGATTGCAGTGGTGTGCAAGTGTGTGATAAACATTTGTGGTGGGGCCCTGTGGATGTGCTATTGACTTCCAAATGACTTATGACTAACATGGTTCACCCAGCAGACCCTTATATGTAAAGGCATCTTGTTATTTGGAGAGATTTCATGGCAATTTTCAGAATCAGGTTGCAATGGACAAGGGGGCATGCTATGTGGGTTAGAAGCCTGGTTGGTGCTTTCTCCTGCAGAATCTGACCCCCCACACATGATAGAACTCCCTCCAGCACTGTCTCCTAGTTGAACTCGTTGTATTTCGTGAAGTATATACCAAACTCACAGTGCAGCAGCAAGAAAAACCACGAAAAGTAGAGGAATTCCAAATGGCTTCACAGTCCACACGGGTAGAAACGTAGCCCCCAGTGGCCACAGTTTACCTACAAAAAGAGAATTCAGCAATGCTGCCTCATGTTCAATGGAAAATAAGAAACCATGTCCTCTAGGTCACATAGATGCAGACCCAGCTTTGATGGTCTCACTAAAAAGGAAGCTAAAGCTCCTGAAAACAACATATATTTCAAGTCCCCAAACTCAGAGGCAGTTTCTGAAGAAGTCTATAGGCCAACAGAGCTCCATGTTTGTGGAGTGTTTACCCACACAGGTAATGTCAAGTCATTGTTCTGGATGAGAGTGGGAAGATTTTTGTGTAGCACATATTTGCATACAGATTGGATTCATTTTCCAATTTTCCAGGCCCAATACTGAAACCCTGAAACTAACTCATTCCCTACAAGACTCTGACAACTAATCCTAATATGATGGAGAAAAATAACCCAAACAGAATAGAATTACATGCAGTTCAGAGGAGGCATGGTGTATAGTTGGACTTGACTTTTGCATTATATAGGGTAGGAGTTATACATCTAGTCAATTTTTTGTTGGAATAGTTCTCCATGTGTTTTAAAGTTAACAAATTTGTGAATTCCTGTCTCCATTTCTCTGTAGCCTATTCACCACATGTATATTTATATGCACATATAGAATCCTACCTGGTATGAAACATACATACTTGTGAGGTCATAAGTGTCCAGAATATTACTTTGTGTCCAGAATATTATTTTGTGTCCAGAATATTACTTTGATAAAATGTATATGTAGATCAGGTGACATGAGTATTTCTTCCACCATTTTTTGGAGCAATATTTCGAAGACGTATAAATGAGTATTGGGTTTACAAAGAGGTGTACACTGTGTCTATGAATATAGACATAATGCATGAATAGACCATACTGTGAATAAATAATATAACTCGTTCCACTATAAATAATGGATTGAATTGATATCTGAAAATATTTAAGAAATCTTATATTGATATACAATCATTCATTCCAACCAGTTATACATCTAAAGATAATATTAGGGTTATGGTGTATCATGAAGGGTGTGCAAGTTTTTCTTCAATGTTATAATAGAAATTGAAAATAATATGTTGGAAAGAAGTCTCATTAAAAAACCAGTCAAGAAACATGGAGAAATACTTGTGTTCTGAAGCAGAAAGTGATTGAAAGTGAAACAAATGCCTATAATTTTGCAAACTTGTGAATGAAATATATATTCAATGATGTCCATAAACTGAACAAATAGTAACGTTCCAGTGTTGTAAAAAAATGAAAGTCAAAATACATATCATGTCCCATAGGAATGTACATGCATTGATGTTAAACTGTGTCGATTACTGTAGAAATATTCAGATTTGTATGCACCATTCACTGAAGTTATATTCCAATACTAGGAAACAAATATGTACTTCAGGTGGATGAATATTTAAGAGAATAATCTTGTGAAAATTTGATTATAAAACCACATACATGTATGTGAATGAATTTAGGTAGTGTATAATAAGACACATATTTTTATATTTAATATATATGTGTCTTATTATATATGTGTGTGTATACATATATTTAACAATCATATATATATATATATATATATATATATATATATATATATATACACACACACACACTCACACACACACAGACATTAAAAAGTACCAATATATATGCCAATCGAAATTCATCGTGAAATATATATCATCCACAGATGGAAAAATATTTATTTTACTGAACATGGATATATGTATAATGTTGTTCTACTAGGAAGCTCACCCAAATGTTGAATTTTTATTTCCAACAGCGTTTAGGATGAGTGATCTCTTCTCACAATTCGTGTCTGCCAAGTCAGCCACCTCACAAGAATGTACGTGTGATACCAGATAGGATTCTATATGTGCATATAGAAATACATGTTCTGAATAGGCTACAGAGAAAGGGGGACACGAATTCACATATTTGTTAACTTTAAAAACACGTGGAGAACTATTTCAATTAAAAATTGATTAGATTTATAACACCAACATTTTATTTTGCAAAAGGCACATCCAACTATACACCATGCCTCCTCTGAACCGCTTGTATTTCTATTCTGTTTGGGTTATTTTTCACCATCATATTAGGATCAGTAGTCAGAGTCTAGTAGGGTATGGGTTAGTGCCAGGGATTCAGTATTTCGAATGGAAAATTAGATAATGAATCCAATATGTATGCAAATATGTACTACACAAAAATCTTCCCACTCTCATTCAGGACAATGCCTTGACATTACCTTGGCCTCAAGTAAGACAGATAAGAGGAGAAGAGTTAGAAAATCAGGGAATACATATCTGGAATGGAAAATGCTCAGGAGTTCACAACCTTGTCGTTGATTGAGGAGTTTCCAAAAGTATGGGACAGGGTTGATAGAACCACCTGATCTTTTATTAAAATTGGGAGCCATCTTGCCACAAAACAATGAAAAGATAATTTTGGCTTTACTATAAATTACTGCAAATTCTGAACCTGCTTGGAATGCCTGCCCATGCCTTGAACTCACCCATGCCTGGCTCTCTGACCAGATAGTAGCCCTCTCTGAAACTTTAGTGACACCTCATAATTATTGCACTTCCTTGTCCAGAAAACGACCCACTCTGAGGCTCTAATGGTCCTAATAATTTCTGATGTTATGGTCAGCAAAAAAAAAAAAAAATGTAAACTACCATTAGTGTGATGCTTATCAAAGTTCTGTTATCTGTAACCCCCCTTGTGTGTAAATTCCTTGGCTATAAAGCTGGGCTGTAAGAAAGGTGGGATTGCTGTCTTGTTCTCGCTGTTTTGGGAGGGAGACAGCCTGGCCGGTTGAAATAATAAGCTTGCATTAATTTGATTTTAATTGCAGTCTGTGGTCTTTTCTTGCGTCCTGGTCTAACATTTTGGATTTCCCCAGCGAGATGTCCCTGCCCGACCAGATCACAAGACCAGACTACTGGAAATTCTGAAGCTGGCCTTCCCTCTAGGGCTCCAGGCTGGAGAGCCAATTTCCAAGGCCTTGGAGTGAGCCTTTGGTTCGGTGAGCACTGCATTGAACCACCGCACTAAAACTATTAGGAAGCACCTGGTGGATGAGGTCTCCATAGGTAAGTGTCGCCTTTATAACATCTAATATCTGGTTAAGGGAGATCTCTTCTAATGACAGACAGGTGGCCTGGGGAGGCTCACATACACACCTTTCTTGGACAGTAATGAGAATCATTCTATCCTCTGTTCTGTTCTGAGGGGAATTGCTCTGGAAGGGTAGAGAGGTGCCGACGGGCGTGCACGTGCTCCTTCCCTGGAGCTTTAGCAAGACACTGCATTGCTCCTCTTTTTTTTGTTTTTAGTCCAGGTTTATGTTTTTTTGTGTGTGTGTGTGTGTGTTTTGTTCTCTGTTCTATATGTTTTTTTGTTTGTTCATTTTTGTGCGTTTTGTTGTGTGATTTCTGTGGTAAAAATTTAAGGATATTGGAGGTGGAAATGGGTAATAAAGCAAGTAAGCCTGACACCCTTTGGACTGTGTTTTAAGGAACTATGATGAACTTTACACTCTTTTGTTAAGCAGGATGATACAAGACCCTAGCTGGCTGTCTGAAGCACACCCACTGCGAAGGGCAATGCCTGCTGGGGATCTAAGAACTGAGTATCTCACAGGTTAACAAGTGAAACTACTTTAAAACCCCTTGTCCCTCCAGATCAGGAGAGTCACAAACTTTGGGAAGAATCCCCTGTGTTTCTCCTATGTTAGCAAAGCAATAAACCTCCCTTTTTCTTTTTCTCAAAACCCTGAACTCATTATTAAATTGGCATTAATTGGCTTCAAGGTCAGGAACAAACATTAAGTTACAAATTTTGATACACCCCCCCCCGCCCCGGAACTTTTTGAGACCTGACTAATGAAATGTTAGGAGATGGATCGTGCTTAGGGTGGAACCGAACCAGAGAAGCTAATCTTGTAAGTAAAAGGAGGGACTGAGGGACTCGCAGCAGCTGCTGAAGCCCTGTTGCTTCAGGGAATTCCATTTTTCCTTTCCTGCACTGTAAGGATTATGACACCTCTGTCTTCTTTAAAAAAAAAAGAAAAAGAATAAGGGGACACTAAATGCAGTAAAGTCACCATGGAGACCCTTGGTTTAACATTTCAGGTTGCCCCTCTGTGAAAACATCTTGTTCCCTTGTGGGGACATCTATGGTGCCACTGGTGTAGGAGATTTTTCTCTTATCTGCTCTGTTTTAAAGGCTTTTGTCTGTCAGACATAGTCTGGAGCTCCTTTCTGTCTGTCTTGTGTCTTTGTTTCTGGCCCTTTAAGATATCTGAAATAATGTGTTGATATTATAAATTTTTTCTTGGGAATGATCTTAGCTGAATGTGTGTCTAAATGATGATGTTTTATTGTAACAATCTGGTATCTGAATGGGTTTTTGAAGCATTGCACAATCTTGCAGTGAAAAGTTGGGTTTATGTAATTGTTTAGTTTATGATTTCAGATAATTCATGCCAGAGAAATTAAATACTTAGGATGGAAAACTAAAGACCTCTACTTCCAAGTTGTCAAGTAACTTCCCAATTATTCAGTCTTTTATTTCACCAATTTTGAATTGAGTAGCCTAGGAAAATGTCACTGTGTGTACCAGTGCATTAATTTGGACAAGGATAATAAAGCATTGTATGGTATCTGTTGACAAAACAAGATATAAAGATATAAAATTTTGTGAATTGTATCTTAAACTTGTATCATATTTTTCAACATCCGAACCTGAAAATTATGGTTAAAATGCCTTCAGCCTGAGGTGTCTGCTCAGAATAGCAGTTTTTTCCTGCTCCTTCCAGACCTCAGCCAGGACTTAGATTGAAATGCAAATGAAAGAAGCCTGCAAGCTTAGTAAGAGACTCATCTGAGGCCTAAGGGAAAAAAAGGGTAAATTATATGGTATTTACTAATTACTGGCCAGTCGTTTTTTCTAGGACTCTTATTTTTTCCTTAGATTCTGGATTTTTTTTTTTTGAGTTCATGATTTTGATCCTATAGACCTAGGTTAATGTTTTTCTCATCAGATCTATCTTTGACCAACTGTGCAGGTTTTGAAACATTGCAATGGAGATTTCACCTGGGAAAAGCTACAAGACCTTTACTACTATTATGTGTGCACACTTTTGATATGTGTTGTATGTCTATATATACATATGTCCCTATATCATACATATGATACACAAATTAACATATATAAGGAGCGCTGATAAAAAACAAATTTTAAAAAGTGGATCCAAAGATCTTTAATTCAAGTGACTTAAATGGTTCAAATTAAATTGGATAAACAGATAACAATAAATGTCTTTAAACTGAAGCTTACAAGTTTTTCTAGGTGTTCAAACATCTAATAAAATATTAATGACTATAAAATGTCTAATATGACTTGGTTCTAGGACTTTTCCTTCAACAAAAAATGGTTTAAACTGTTCAATACATTTGTCTAATATTTTGATAAATAAGTAAAGTAAATATGATATGGGATTACTCATTCATGAGTACTTTTGTTAGATATCTGATTGATTTACTAACATCTGTGTAAGTTTGTACTAAAGTCTGTATAAGATTGTAAAAATCATTCATATGTTAAAGAGACAAAAATTTCTTAAAACATAAGTTTACCCATTATATTGTGTTTATTAAGTTTTATTTTTTCTAGAGCAAGCAACCATAAAAATTAAACAACTGATTAAATAAGAACTGTTATTTTAGAGCACTGTACTGCCATTTCTTTAAAAGCTAAACTTGGTAAATGTAGAAACATCAATGTAATTGTGATGCTATTAATGTGCTGATATCTTCCAGGTATACAAGTCTGTAAGGTAGAAACTTAAAAGAGCAGTATATCTAGCTGGTGTTCTGAAGTTGTATGGTAAAAAATATATATATATTGGGCATTCATTTACCTGTTATCAATAAGATATTTAAAGTTTTATGTTACTTTTTACATTGGGAAAAATTTAAATATATTTTTAAGTTAATGAGAGCCTAATCTATGTAAAGGTTAAGAACGTTCACCCATTCTTTAATTCATGTTCTAAATGTGTTAAAATATCATGTTAGCTAATGTTCATGTGACCAAAAAAAAATTTATGTAAACTTTGTAAAATGATATTTAAAAAACAAAGATAAGCTTTAGAACTAAAACACTTAAGATTTATAAAGAGCCCTGCCTTACCTGAGATAAGGCTCTGTGTCCCATCTTACTACATATGAGAATAACTACGAAAGCAGTAGGTCAGATTTTATTTCATTTAAAGTTATGTTCAAAAGTTTTTTTTTTTTTTTTTCTGTTAAGATTACTAGTATCTCAAACAGGGGATATAATGTATAATTCAGCCAAAAAATTCAGAGTAGCTATTACACGAACAAAGTATTTTTACTCTTGTTAATTTTATTTTGAAATTTTCTTATAAGTGATCTAAAGATTCCCTGTTAGTGTTTTACAGAAGTGCTGCTTTAAGAACACAATATGGGTTTATTCAAGATAATAAGTCATCACCTACAAGACAGACATGATAATACAGATCCCAATTAGTAAAAAAGATAAATAATTAAAAAGTTATAGACATTAAAGCCCAGTACTCTTAATATAAGGCTGTTAAAATTTATTTGCTGGATGTTTAAGATTAGGATTTAAAATTAAATTTAAATGAAAAGGGCCAAGAAAACCAATATTTGGCTCGTGCCCTCTGAGTCAGTCTGAATCCAGGGATAAGGAGACTTCTCTAAAGAGCTTTGCAACTCTGAGCCACATAGCCTCCTGACCAGGGAGATCAATGAGACCACTGGAGAGCAGAAATCCAATCAGTGCATTTGTTGAGAAGAGGAGAGTCATCAGAGAAAGGAGACTTCCCTGATGCTTCCGAGGGAAGCCACATGGTCAAGCAACCTGGACCCACCTAGCACAAATGGCACTAGCAGAACTCAGAAGCTGCTCTCAAGTTTCCGCAGGAATGACTCCCATAAAAGCTCAGCTTACTGTTAAAAATAGAGAGAAACAAAAGTCAGTTTGACGGCTTCATCTTAAACACTTAGCAAAGACAGTGAAAACCAAAATACAGCCATTCCTGGGCATTTTTAATAATAATAATAATAATAATAATAATAATAATAATAATAATAATAATAATAATAATATTTTAAGGTATTCGCCTTTCAAAATAAGTAAGACTGGAGGCTACAAAGAAGGATTCTCAGACAGGAATGCCTGATTACCATAAAAAGAGTGTATCAAGAGGAGCTAACAGAGGCAGAAGCTTTTAGTTTAAGGCCTACAGATATTCCTAACCTTCACAGGTAGGCTTGGTGTTTGCTAGTATGATTATCCAGCTCTGAGTAACAGAATTAAAGGTTTCTCTATTAGACACAGAGGTCATACTAGTAAACGGATTTTGCAAGATCAGATGACAGTAAAATATTAAAGTGTAACTTATGGGGAGGGACAACTGTAACACTAAAAGTTAAATATTAAGTTGACAGTCCTGATAACTGGGGATATTAAAGACTGGTGAGGGAACTTCTATACAGTGACATGTTCCAGCTGCTGCAACATTTATTCAGTTCTCATGGATTTTGTTTCTCTCATAGAAGAACCCATCCCCAGATGACTTTACAACCTGTTCTTCCCCAACCAGACTTCAAACCAAACTGACTTCTAAAAGGCAACTCATGTCCCTCAACTGACTTCTAAAAGGCAACTCATGTCCCTCACATCGTGCCCCCTCACGTCACCTTCTCTCAGCACAGAAGAAGCCAAAATGTGACTTTTTGAGAAACTGCCTCTGAGTTTGGGCACTTGAAATATATGTTGCTGTCAGGAGCTTTAGCTTCATTTCTAGTGAAAGCATCAAAGCTGTGTCTGCATCTATGTTACCTGGAGGACATGGTTTCTTATTTTCCAAAGGACATGAGGCAGCAGTGCCGAATTCACTCTTTGTAGGTGAACTGTGGGCACTTAAGGCTAAGTGTCTCCGAATGTGGACTTTGAAGCCATTTCGTCATCCTTCACTTTATGTGGTGTTTCTTGCCACTGCACTGGGAGTTTGGTATTTGCTTTACTAAATAAAACGAGTTCAACTGAGAACCCATGCTGGAGGGAGTTCTGTCATGTGTGGTGGGTCAGAGTCTACAGGAGAATGCACCAACAAGGATTCTATCCCACATAGATTGCCTCCTTGACCATAGCAACCTGATTCTGAACATTGCCCTGAAAATCTCCATATAAAAAGATGCCTTTATATGGAGAGGTTTCAGACATATAAGGTTCTGCTGGATGCACCATGTCAGTCACAAGCCCTTTGGAAGCAATGGCAGATCCACATGGCCCCACCAGAGATGTTTTATCACACACCTGCACACCACCGCTCTAGGCCCACTATTCAGTAGGCTCCAACTTACTGGAATTTCTGTTCTACACCATTTTCATAAAACCTAGACAATCAAGGCACTGTCTGGTACACTCATGATCAGCAAAAGGACGTCAAAGATTCTCCAGTGCCACCTGGTCATGGGAATGTAAAAAATTTCATGGTATTTATGCAGCCACTTTTCAAGGATGAAGTTGGAAGCACTGTGGGTTTCAATTCATTCAGGAACCATTAAATGGTGAGGAACCTCATTTCAATGAAAGCTCTGGAGAACTCTCACAGGCAATTTTTCCCAAAGAGTGGCCAAAAGGTAACATGAAGCAAGGCCCATTGAGTTCTACAATGTAAGGTCCATGTGCATTTTGACTCTCAACTATGACTGCCAAGCCTTTCACAATAAAATCATGTGATATTCTGGCTGAGATTTCCAGTGATCTGTGGAGAGTCACCCTGGGCCTAGATCTCAGTTTCCAAGGGTAAATCTCATTAGTGGCTTAGTAAAATCCCGTCACAATTCATGGCAAAACTTCTCTGAGGTCAGTTCCAGAACTCAGTCTCTAAGAGGAATCATAGCAGAGTTCAAGCTCAGGTTGACCCAGTCATCTATTCCACTGCCACACAAATGACCACAATTGAACCCACAACACTCCCACAGGACCCTCATCTTCTGCCATAGAGACATTCATCATTTTGCTGCAGGTTTCCATGAGGGGTGCAGCCCAAGACAGTCTCCAAAATAAGCACCCTTACCCCTCATTTGCCTAAAGTCAGGGTGGCCTGGACACCATTCCTGTGAACCAGAAGTGATCAAATAAGCCAGCCCTTAATACTGCTCTGCTTCTCCATTTTGACTCTTACTGACCGTTGGGTATAGATTCTTTGTGTGAATTGGTGTCATGAGAAAATGCAAGCACCTATGCGCTAGCCTCTACAGGGCTTTGAAGAACTCATTTGACCCAAAGGATATCTATTCTCACTTGATAGAGATCAAGACTTACAGAGGAAGGCAAGAGACTTCATCCACACTGACTGCTCTTTTGGCCATTTTGGTTTTGGATTCACAATTGGGATCTTTCTGTAGATCCAACAGGTGCTGAGAATATAAGCCCCAGCCTCACACAGGGCCAAGGGCCTGATTCAGACACATCCCTTTTAAAACAATTAAGCAAAGAGTCACAGGTGATGCCTATTCATTTCAATTTGAAAACTGTTTTCTTCAGGCTTCACAAAGGGGTGACCTGAGGCAAAGAAATTCCTGATATTCAGGGCAACAGAACAATAGGTTAGCAAAAGGCCCAAAGCAGGGTATCTCCTCTGAGACTTTACTGGTCACACTGATATCTGAGTTGTCTGAGATACTCCCATTGCCTTCATGTATCCAGTACATGGCGATGTAACAAAGCTTGGAGGTGGTACATATCTCGGACACAAAACCATGAGCCTATTCCGGAGAGTGGCCAGAAGGCAGGAAGAAAACTGGATTTTAGAAAGATAGTAGGTGTTGCCCATTCATAAGGCAAGCCACAGTCCATTCATCAATTGTGCAGGACGAATGCAGGGAAGCTTTCTACTAGACAGGACACTTCCATTGATGCATTCTCTTTTCAAATGTCTACAACCACGGACACAGTGGGATACACAGTTAGAAACCCTTCGCCTTGTCAAACGACTTTCTAGAAACAATTCACTCAAAAAAAAAAAAAATCCGCCATTTCTACCTATTCTCAGAACATGACACAAAACCACAAACTTACACCCACACCCAGAAAGCACCTCCTTCCCCGAAGTAGGTCTTTGATTATCGGGAGTTTCCTCTGACTGGTGGGCCATACTATGTTCCCCCAAAATGGCCTGTACTGTCTCAGATCTGGTGTCTTTGCCAGAACCACTACCTGCTTTCTCAGGAAACACCCGTCTTCATAGCTTTCCTGGCATTTGGCCATCCTCACATCAGTAGGTACCAATAAAGACTGACTCTGTTCTTGGTAAATACAATCAAGTGAGCCAACTGGGACTGGGACTGGCTCTGGGGGCCTGGCTTCCTGGATCTCAAGTTCAGAGAGTTCTATTACCATGGAAGTGAGGTGAGGTCACTTTCTTCAGGAACTGAATGAGGTCACTGCCTTGGCAACCACTTTGCCCTAACAGTTGCTTCCAAGGGTCCCATGAGATGGATTCTGCACCAATTCCTGTGACATTTTCACAAGTTAGAATGGTATATCAACCATTGCCCCCCAGGAACAGCTCTCCACACAGGCCTGGTTTGGTCCATCTTCTCTACATTAAGAAGAGAGATGCTGATTCAGACACAACCCTTCATCCTCACCAGGTTGTTTGCCATGGAAGATGACTTTTGCTCTCTCAGGTCCTTCATACCTGCCTACATGTTTTCCAGGGATAATTTTGCATGGACCTTTGAGGTTCTAGGTAGGTGGAAGATCCCCTTCATCCCTGTATTGTAAGACCAACTCTGTTCCAGCTCTTCTATAATGTTAGATTGAGGGAAGAGTGTATGGTTAGGGTTAATAACCAGTTCAATTTGGGTTAGGAATCATTCTGCGGGATGTATAATGGTATTGAGTACCTGCGATACTTACAAGAATATACAGGTGAAATATAAGTATAAAAACAGAAATCTAGGTAAAATTTGAAGCCCAGATAGTCATTGGGCCCTTGATTGGATTACTTAGCTTGAATTATATTCTGCACAGATATCTCAGATAAATTGATATACAATGGCATAGGAACTTGTACCTTGGATGATTATCTCTCAAACAGAGATAGTCAGTAGGATCAGGAAGATAGTCGGTAAGTATCAGAAGAAGAATGAGTATAGGATTTGGACCAAAAGTTATTTAGCAATAGGGTTTTGGTTAGAGAGTGAATGTCAATATCAGCACATGTGAAGGGTCAATCACAATGATTAAGTGGGGAAAATATGTAGGAATGCAGATATCAATAGAGACATTAGGTAATCAGGCAAAGTGTAAAGTGGGTGATAGGATTAGATATTTTCAACAGGGTTGAGGTTGAACATATAATCTTAGGAAAAAACAAATATGTTTTCACCAATAGGATTGACATTTCAGATCATTAGGCAACCTGGACATGGATGTTTTTAGTAATCCATGTTCACTTTCTATTTAGGATTTGGTACAATAATAAGTGTGAACTTTGCATTTTGTGTACAGAATATTGCTGTGATGAAATGTATATGTAGATCAGGTGACATGAGTATTTCTTCCACCATTTCTGGAAGCAATATTTTGAAGACTTATAAATTAGTATTCGGGGTACAAAGAGTTGTACCCTTTTTCTATGAATATGGAGAATATAACTGGTTCCATTTTAAATAATGGATTGAATTGAAATGTGAAAATATACAGGAAATCTTATATTAATATACAATCATTAATTCCAACCCGTTATACATCTAATGGTAATATGAAATTATGGTTTATCATGAAGAGTGTGTGAGTTTTGCTTCAAACTGATTATGGAAATCGAAAATAATTTGTTTGGAAAGAAGTCTCATGAAAAGAACAGTCAAGAAACCTGGAGAAATACATGTGTTCTGAAGCAGGAAGTGACTGAAAGTGAAACAAATGCCTATTAATTTGCGAACTTGTGGATGAAATATATATCCTATGATGTGCATTAACTGAAGAATGTATGAGTAATGTACCAGTGTTGAATAAAAATGAACGTCAAAATAAACGTCATGTCCCATAGGAATCTACTTGCATTGATATTAAACTGAGTCAGTTAATGTAGAAATATTAGGAATTGAATGCACCATTCACTAAAGTTAGTTTTCAGTTCTAAGAAACAAATATGTATTTCAGGTGGAAGAATATTTCTGAGAATAATCTTGTGAAAATTTGAGTATAAATCCACATACATGAAAATGAATGAATTTGGGGATTGTATATAAGACACATGTATTTCATATTTTGAAAAATATGGAGAGTGTATATATATATATATATATATATATATATATATATATATACATATACACACACACACACACACACTCACACACACAAAACAGACATTAAAAAGTAGCAATACATATGCCAATCGAAATTCTTCATGAAATATATTTCATCCACAGATCCAAAAATCTTCATTTTACTGAGGTGGATTTATGTGTAATATTGTTCAACTAGGAAGCTCACCCATTGCTTGAATTTTCAGTTCCAACAGCGTTTAGGAGGAGTGATCTCTTCTCATAATTTGTATCTGCCAAGTCAGCAACCTCACAAAAATGTACGCGTGATACCAGGTAGGATTCTATATGTGCATGTAAAAATACATGTGCTGAATAGGCTACAGAGAAAGGGAGACAGGAATTCACATATTTGTTAACTCTAAAAACACATTGAGATAGGGAGGGGCAATTCCACCAATCGCTCCTTCAAGGTAGGTGGACAAGTGACCCACCGGCTGAACAGGTCTAGTGGCCCACCAGCGTGGAAGACACATCCACCTGGTTGGGGGAGTGGCAAATCACGGGGCCTGCAGGTAGGCGACCCACAGCAGGACAGGCCCAGCAATCTGGGGAGGGGCAGAGACTCCCTGCGCCCCTGCAAGGTTGGTGGACCTGCAACCACCAACAGAGCAGGCCTATGGCCCGCCAGCATGGTAGACACATCGTCCCAGCTGTGGGAGGGGCAGAGGAGCCACACGCGCCTGCAAGTTAGTCAGACCTGGAACCGACAGACAGAACAGACCCAGTGGCCTGCGAATGGTCAAAGCTGCTGCTCACGCCTGCAAGGTAGGCCGACCTGCAACCCACTGGCAGAACAGGCCCAGCACCCGCAGAGGGGCAGAGCTGCCACTCGCACGTTCAAGGTAGGTGGACCTGCTACTGACCGGCAGAACAGGCACAGCGGCCTGCTGGTGTGGTAGGCACATTGTCCCAATTGTAGGAGGGGCAGAGCCACCGCCCGCGCCTGCGAGGGAAACTTTGCAACTATACAAGAGCAATATAAATATATAGGGGAAAAATTGAATAACACAACAGTTTCACCAAGCAGAAAGAAACGTGAACAGTATGAAAAGACAAGGAAAGAAAGGACCACAAGCAATGAAGGTAAAGTCAATGTTCGAAGAGGTAATATCTGCAGCAGATGGAATGTCAGATAAAGAATTTAGGATATACATGCTTCCGATGATCAGGAGTCTAAAGGAAGACATTAGACAGCAAAAACAGACAATGAAAGATCACCTTGACAATGAATTACATAAACAAACCCAAGAACAAAAAGATCAACTATACAGGGAGATAGAGGTTATAAAATCAAACAAACAGAAATCCTAGGAATGCAGGAAGCAATAAACCAATTTAAAATCTCAATTGAGAATCCTACCAGCAGAGTAGAACACTTAGAAGATAGAACATCAGACAATAAAGACAAAGTATTTCAACTTGAAAAGAACATAGACAGCTCATCAAGACTGTTAAGAAACCATGAGCAGAACATCCAAGAAATATGGGATAACATAAAAAGACCAAACATAAGAGTCATTGGTATATAGGAAGGTATAGAGGTCCAAACAAAAGGAATGAGCAATATATTCAATGAAATATAGGAGAAAAATCCCCAGACTTGAAGAATGAGACAGAATACCAAATCCCAGAAGCTTACAGGATGCCAAATGTGCAAAATCATAAAAGATCCACCCCTAGACCCAACATACACAATAAGGAGAGAATTTTAAAAGCTACAAGATAAAGGAAGCAGATTACATTTAGGGGTAAACCAATCAGGATAAACAGCTGATCTTTCAACACAGACTCTGAAAGCTAGAGGATCCTGGAATAACATTTTTCAAACACTGAAAGACAATGGGTTCCAACCAAGAATTGTGTATCCAGCGAAATTAAGCTGGAGGATGGAAGATGAAATTAAATCCTTCCATGATAAACAAAATTTAAAAGAATTTGCATCTAGAAAACCATTTCTTCAAAACATTCTCGGCAAAACATTACAGGAAGAGGAAATGCAAAATAACAATGAAAACCAACAGTGGGAGGTAGGACAGTAAAGGGGGGGGGGATAATCAAAGAGAAAAACAAACCATGTTTAGTAACATAAATAAACAAATATGGCTGGAAGAACAACCGATGTCTCAATAATAACCCTAAATGTTAATGGCTTAAACTCACCCATTAAGAGACACAGGCTAGTAGAAAGGATCACCAAACAAGACCCAGCAATATGCTGCCTACTGGAGACGAATTTGTTAGGAAATGACATACATAGACTGAAGGTGAAAGGTTGGGAAAAATCATATCACTCATGTGGACTTCGGAAACAAGCAGAAGTGTCCATACTCATATCAAATAAAATAGATTTCAAGACAAAGTTTATAAAAAGGGATAAAGAGGGACACTACCTACTGCTCAAGCGAACCATACACCAACAAAACATAACAATCATAAATATATATGCCCCAAACATTGGTGCAGCTATGTTCATCAAACAAATTCTTCTCAAGTTCAAGAGTCTAATAGACCACCATACAATAATCATGGGAGACTCAAACACACTTTTCTCACTACTGAACAGATTTTCCAAACAAAATTTGAATTATGAAACTATAGAACTCAATAACACAATAAATAACCCAGACTTATGACATATATACAAAATACCACCCAACTTCAAGCAGTTACACTTTTTTCTCATCAGCACATGGATACTTCTCAAAAATAGATCATATATTATGTCACAGGGCAACTCTTAGACAATATAAAGAGTAGAGAAAATACCTGGCATCTTATCTGATCATAATGGAATGAAACTGGAAATCAATGATAAAAGAAAGAAGGAAAAATCATGTATCACTTGGAGAATGAAAAATAGGTTACTGAATGATCAATGGGTTATAGAAGACATCAAGGAGGAAATTGAAAAATTCTTAGAGATAAATGAAAACACAGACACAACATATCAGAATCTATGGGACACATTGATTGCAGTTCTAATAACAAAATTCATTGCTTGGAGTTCATTCCTTAAAAAAAGAAAAAAAAACAACAAATAAATGATCTCATACTTTATCTCAGAATCCTAGAAAAAGAAGAGCAAAACAACAGCAAAAGAAGTAGAAGGCAAGAAATAATGAAAATCAGAGCTGAAATTAATGAAATCAAAACAAAACAAACAATTGAAAAAATTGACAAAACTAAAAGATTGTTCTTTGAAAAAATAAATAAAATCGACAGACCCTTAGCCAAGCTAACAAAGAAAAGAAGAGAGAGAACTCAAATTACTAGCATACGGTATGAAAAAGTCAGTATCACAACAGATAATTCAGAAATACAGAAGATAATTCGAAATTATTTTGAATTCTTATTCTTCAATAAAATAGAAGACAGTGAAGGCATAGATAAATTTCTTAAGTCATATGATCTGCACAGATTGAGTCAGGAGGATATAGGTAACATAAACACACCGATAACAATTGAGGAAATAGAAGAAACCATCAAAAGACTACCAACTAAGAAAAGCCCAGGACTGGATGGGTATACAGCAGAGTTTTATAAAACCTTTAATAAGAAACTAATACCAATTCTTTTCAAGCTATTTCAAGAAAAATGCAAAAATCCTCAATAGAATTGTGGCGAATCGGATACAAAAACATATGAAAAAATTTGTGCACCATGATCAAGTAGGATTCATCCCTGGTATGCAAGGCTGGTTCAATATACGGAAATCAATAAATGTTATTCACCACATCAATAGACTTAAAAATAAGAACAATTTGATCATCTCGATACATGCAGAAAAATCATTCGACAAAGTACAGCATCCCTTTATGTTCAAAACTCTAGAAAAACTAGGGATAACAGGAACATACCTCAATATTTTAAAAGCAATCTATGCTAAGTCTCAGGCTAGCATCATTCTGAATGGAGAAAAATTGAAGGCATTCCCTCTAAAATCTGGAAGATGATAGGGATGCCCTCTCTCACTACATCTGTTCAAAATAGTTCTCGAAACACTGGCCAGAGCAATTAGAGAGATTAAAGAAATTAAAGGCATAAAAATAGAAAAAGAAGAACATAAATTATCATTATTTGCAGATGACATGATTCTATACTTAGCTGACCCAAATGGGTATACAATGAAAGTATTAGAGCTTATAAATGAATTCAGCAAAGTGGCAGGATATAAAATGAACACGCATAAATCAAAGGCATTCCTGTATATCATCGACAAATCCTCTGATATAGAAATGAAGACAACCACTCCATTCAAAATATCTTCAAAAAAAAAAATACTTGGGAATCAACCTAACAAAAGAGGTTAAAGACTTATACAATGAAAACTACAGAACCCAAAAGAGAGAAATAGAGGAAAATCTTAGAAGAAGGAAAAATATACTCTGTTCATGGATAGGCAGAACTAACATCATCAAAATGGCGATGTAACCAAAAGTTCTCTATATGTTAAGTGCAATGCCAATAAAAATCCCAATGGGATTTCTTGTAGAAATAGATAAAGTAATTATGATATTCATATGGAAAAATAAAAGACGCAAAATAGCATAAACAATGCTAAGTAGGAAGTGTGAATCAGGCGGTATAGTGATACCAGGCCTCAAACTATACTACAGAGCAAAATAACAAAAACAGCATGGCACTGTTACCAAAACAGGCGGGTGGACAAATGGTACAGAATAGAGTACACAGAAACCAATCCCCAAAACTACAACTATCTTACATTTGATAAAGGGGCTAAAAGCATGAAATGGAGGAAGGATAGCATCTTCAACAAATGGTGTTAAGAAAACTGGAAATCCTTATGCAACAAAATGAAACTGAATCCATTTTTCTGGTCATGCATAAAAGTTAACTCAAAATGGATCAAGGAGCTTGAAATCAAATCAGAAACACGGCATCTGATACAAGAAAAAGTTGGCTATGATCTACATACTGTGGGGTTGGGCTCCAAATTCCTCAATAGGACACCGATAGCACACGAGTTAATAACTAGAATCAAAAATGGGACTTACTGAAACTAAAAAGATTTTTCTCAGCAAAAGAAACAATAACAGAGGTAAATAGGTAGTCTACATCCTGGGAACAAATCTTTACCCCTCACACTTCAGATAGAGCCCTAATATCCAGAGTATACAAAGAACTCAAAAAATTAAACAATAAGAAAATTAATAACCCAATCAACAAATGGTCGAAGGACCTGAACAGACACTTCTCAGAGGACATACAATCAATCAATAAGTACATGAAAAAATGCTCACCATCTCTAACAGTCAGAAAAATGGAAAACAAACACACCCTAAGATACCATCTCACTCCAGAATGATTGGCAGCCATTATAAAGTTAAACAACAAGTGCTGGCGAGGATGTGGGTAAAAGGGTACACCTGTACATTGATGGTGGGACTGCAAATTGTTGCAGCCAATTTGGAAAGCAGTATGGAGATTACTTGGAAAGCTGGGAATGGAACCACCATTTGGCCAAGCTATTCCCCTTCTCGGTCTATTCCCTAAGATCTAAAAAGAGCATGCTACAAGGACACTGCTACATTGATGTTCATAGCAGCAAAATTCAAAATAGCAAGAGTGTGGAACCAAACTAGATGCCCTTCAATAGACGAATGGATAAAAAAATGTGGCATTTATACACTATGGAGTAATACTCTACATTAAAAAAATGTCAAAATCATTGAATTTGCAAGGAAATAGATGGCATTAGAACAGATTCTGCTAAGTGAAGCTAGCCAATCCCTAAAAAAACAAATGCCAAAAGTTTTCTTTGATATAAGGAGAGTAACTAATAACAGAGTTGGGAGGAAGAGCATGAGAAGAAGATTAACATTAAACAGGGGTGACAGATGGAAGGGAAAAGAAAAGAGAAGGGTAATTGCATGGAAATGGAAGGAGACATTCATGGTTATACAAAATTACATACAAGATGAAGTGAGGGTAAAGGGGGGAAAAAAACCAAGAGGGAGAAATGAATTACAGTAGATCGGGTAGAGAGAGAAGATGGGAGGGGAGGGGATGGGGGATAGTAGAGGATAGGAAAGATAGCAGACTACAACAGACACTAGTATAGCAACATGTAAAACAGTGGATGTGTAACAGATGTGATACTGAAACCTGTATACGGGGTAAAAATGGGAGTTAATAACCAACTTGAATCAAAGTGTGAAATATGATATGTCAAGAAATAGGTAACGTTTTGAACAACCAACAATAAAAATTAAAGGAAAAAAAACACATAGAGAACTATTTCAATGAAAAATTGACTAGATATATAACACCTACCCTTTATCATGCAAAAGGCAAGTCCAACTATACACCATGCCTCCTCTGAATGGCTTGTATTTCTATTCTGTTTGTGTTATTATTCTCCATGATAATAGCATTAGTAGTCAGAGTCTAGTAGGGTATGGGTTAGTGTCAGGGATTCAGTATTTTGAATGGAAAATAGAAAAATGAATCCAATGTGTATGCAAACATTTGCTACACAAAAACTTCCCACTCTCATCCAGAACCATGGCTTGACATTACCTTCGCCCCAAATAAGGCACAATTAGAGGAGAAGAGTTAGAAAATCTGTGAATACATATCTAGAATGGAAAATGCTAAGGAGTTCACAACCTTGGATGTGGTAGAGGAGTTTCCAAATGTAAGGGAAAAGGTATACACTCCACAAACTTGGAGCTCTGCTGCCCTAAAGACTTCTTGAGAAACAGCCTCTGAGGTTGGGCACTTGAAATATATGTTGTTGTCAGGAGATTTAGCTTCCTTTCTAGTGAGACCATCAGAGCTGGGTCTGCATTTATGTGACCTGGAGGATGTGGTTTCTTATTATCCAATGAACACTAGGCAGCAGTACTGAATTCTCTCTTTGTTGGTAATCTGTGGCCACTGGGGTCTAAGAGTCTCCCCATGTGGACTGTGATGGGATTTGGTCATCCTCCACTTTTCGTGGTGTTTCTTTCTGCTGCACTGGGAGTTTGGTATTTCCTTCACGAAATACAAAAAGTTAAACTGGGACACAGTGCTGGAGGGAGTTCTGTCACGTGTAGTGGGTCATGGTCTGCTGGAGAATGCACCAACCAGGCTTCTATCCTACATTGATTGCCCCCTTGTTCATAGCAACCTGATTCTGAACATTGCCCTAAAAATTCTCCATATACCAAGATGACTTTACATATAAGTGTCTCCAGGCTACACCACGTCAGTCACATGCCATTTGGAAGCAATAGCAAATCCACATGGCCCCACCACAGATGTTTTATCACAAACCTGCACACCACAGCTTGCGCCTACAATTGAGCAGTATCCAACTTACTGGCATCTCTGTTCTACACCATTTTTATGAAACCCAGTAAATAAAGGAACTTTCTGGTACACTCATGATCAGCAACAGGGCATACAAAGATTCTCCAGTGCCACCTGGCCATGGGAATTTCAAAAATTTCATGGTATTAATCTAGCCATTTTTCAAGGTGGAAGTTGGAGGCACTGAGGGTTTCAATTCATTCAGGAACCATTAAATTGTGAGGAAGCTCATTTGAATTACATCTCTGGAGGACACTCACAGGCAAGTCTTCCCAAAGAGTCGCCAAAAGGTCACATGAAGCCTGGCACATTGAGGTCTACAGTGTGAGGTCTCTGTGTGTTTTGACTCTAAACTATGGCTGCCAAGTCTTTCAGAATAAAATGTTGTGATATCCTGGCTGAGATTCCCAGTGCTCTGTGGAAAGCTACCCTGGTCCTAGGTCTCAGTTTCCAAGGGCGACTCTCATGTGTGGCCTCCTATAAACCCAACACAATTCATGCCAATACTTCTCTGAGTTCAGTTCCATAACTCAGTCTTTAAGGGGAATCACACCAGATTTCAAGCCCAGGTTGACCTACTCATCTCTTCCAACCCCCACACAAATGACCAAAATTAAACCAAAACATTCCCACATGAACCTCATCTTATTTTAATAGACACTCATCTTAACCTCTGGCTGGAGGTCTCCATGAGGGAAACAGCCCAAGACAGTGTCCAAAATTAGCTTCCTTGCCCCTAATTTGCCTAAAGTCATGGTGGCCTGGACACCCTTCCTGTGACCCAGGAGTGATCAAATAGGCCTGCCATATATCCTGCTCTGCTTCTCCAATTTGAGGCCTACTGACAGTGGGGTTTAGAATCTTTATGTGGATTGGAGTCATGAGAAAACAGAAGCACCTCTGGGCTAGCATGTGCAGGGCTTTGAAGAAATCATTTGACCCAAAGGTTCCCTATTCTCACCGATGGAGGTCAGGAACCTTACAGTGGAAGGCGAGAGACTTCATCCTCAATGACTCTTCTTTGGGGCATTTTGGTTTTGGATTCACACATGGGATCTTTCTTTAGATCCATCAGGTGCTGAGAATCTAAGCCACAGCCTCACACAGGGCCAAGAGGCTGATTCAGACACACCCCTTTCTAAAGCAATTAAGCAAAGAAACACAGGTGAGGCCCATTCATTTCCATTTGAAAAATGTTTTCTTCAGGCTTCACAAAGGGGTGGCCTGAGGCAAAGAAATTCCTGACATACAGGGGAACAGAACAAAAGGTAAGCAAAAGACCCAAAGCAAGGTTTTTCCACTGAGACTTTACTGGTCACACTGATATCTGAGTTTTCTGAGACGCTCGCCATTCCCTTCAGCTACCCAGTACATGGCCATGTCACAGAGCTTGAAGGTGGTACATATCTTGGACACAAAACCATAAACCTATTCTGGAGAGTGGCCAGAATTCAAAAATAAAACCAGAACTTAGAAAAATAACAGGTGTTGCCTATCGATAAGGCAAGCCGCAGTGCATTCATATATTCGGCAGGATGAATGCCGGGAAGCTTTCTACCAGACAGTACACATCCATTGATGCATTCTCTTTTCTAATGTCTACAACCATGGACACAATGGGATACACAGACATAGAAACACTTGCCTTATGAAATCACTTATTAGAAACAGTTCATTCCAAACCAAACAAACTGCCATTTCTACCTATTCTCAGAACATGAGACAAAACCACAAACACACACCCACACCCACAAAGCACCTTCCTCCCCCAAGTAGGTCTTTGACTATCCGGAGTTTCCTCTGACTGTTGGGCCATACTATGTTCCCCCGAAATTGCCTGTCCTGTTTTAGATCTGGTTTTCTTGGCCGACTCTGTGAAGTTGTCAGAAGCCAGCGGTGAGCCACTACCTGCGTTCTCTGGAAAGGCGACTCTTCAGAGCTTTTCTGGCATTTGGCCATCCTCACATCAGTAGGTACCAAGAAAGACTGACTCTGTCCTTGGTAAATCCAAAGAAGTGAGACCACTGGGACTGGGACTGGAACAAGATTGGGTGCCTGGCTTCCTTGATCCCAAGTTCAGAGAGTTCCATCACCAAGGATGTGAGGTGAGGTCTGAGGTGACTTCCTTCAGGAACTGAATGAGCTCACTGCCTTGGCAACCACTTTGTCCTAACAGTTGCTTCCAAGGGTCCCATGAAATGGAGGCTGCCCATACTTCCTGTGACAGTTTCACAAGTTAGAATGGGATATCAACCATAGGCAACCGGGAACAGCTCTCCACACAGCCTGGTTTGATCCTTCTTCTCTACATTAAGAAGAGAGAGGCTGATTCAGACATATCCCTTCATCCTGACCAGGTTGTTTGCAATAGAAGATGACTTTTGCTCAATGAGTTCAATCATAGCTGCCTACAACTTCTCCAGGGATCTTTTTTGCATGTACCTTTGAGTTTCTCAACATAGAAAGATCCCCTACATTCCTATATTGTAAGACCTACTCTGTCCCTGCTATTCTGTAAAGTTAGATTGAGGGAACAGTGTATGGTTAGGGTTAATAACAGGTTTAATTTGCATTAGGAATCATTCTGCTAGATGAATAATGGTATTGGGAACCTGCAATATTTACAAGAATATATAGGTGAAATATAAGTATGAAAACAGAAATCTAGGTAAGATTTGAAGCCCAGAAAAGCATTGGAACCTAGATTGTGATACTGAGCTTTGATTTATTTTTTGCATTGATGTCTCAGATACATCAATATACAATGGCAAAGGTCCGTGTACCTTGGATGATTGATTGTCAAAGAGAACTTCCAGTCAAAAAGGGATAATCGGTAGGATTAGGAAGATAGTCGGTAGGTTTAGAAAGGAGAGTGAGTATAGGATTTGCACCAAAAGTTCTTTAGCTATAGGGTTTCTTGTATAGAGTGAATGTAAATGTCAGCACATGTGAAGAGTCAGTCACAATGAACTGGGGAAAATATGTAGGAAAGCAGATATCAATAGAGACATTAGGAAATCTAGCAAAGTGTATTCGGTAGTGAAAGGTTAATAAAATAGGTACTTATCACTTCCTGTTTTTTGTGTGCTTAATAAAACACTGTTGAAATCTTGAGAACTGTTTGCTAATCTTGATCCCAAAATGTGCTGTTCCCAACTGCCAAACTGCAGAAAGTACTTCCTCACCCGGTTGCCCGCAAACAGCTCACTCGCCCGGACCCATCAATAAACTTCCCTCCCTGCCATCTTCAAGGAAATTATATAAACTCTGCTTAGGCTGTTCTCAGGTCTCTCTGCTCTATTCAAGTGAACTCAGAGCCCCAGCATGCTGGACCCCCAATGAACCCTTTGCTTTTGCATGAGACAGTCTCTTGGTGGTTTCTTCCCCTGACGCTCGCCTGACTTTTACATATGGAGGTTCCAGCGAGATCCAGCAGCGGTGGACGAGAGACCCCAACAGGCTCCTCTCGTGGTACGTAAGGCGCCTCTTTCTGGTTTCAGGTTTCAGGTTAGAGCTTGGCAAAATGGCTGTTGATGAAGAGTGTGAGCTCTCTCCGACGGTGGCGGACAGACGTGTCACAGAGCCACAGGCCATGTTCCTCGTGAATGCCCCAGAGGACTCTGGAAATCGAGGAACAATAGTCTTCTCGACTCAGTGATATTTTGTTTCAGATTCGGTATTGCCAGCCCATCGGGTTTTGTCGGCTACTCAGTCCTGGTCTCAGTGTTGGACGTCCATTGCCTGTCTTTATTGTCTTGTCTTGTCTGTGTCGTGTGTCATTGATTTTACTGATTGTGTAACTTTCATTATGGGATAGAGCACTTCAATGCCTCTGTCCTGTCCCTTGATCATTGAACCAAAGTCCGCTTAAGGGCTCAGAATCTTTCTTTCTCAGTAAAATGCTGGACCTGGCAGACTCTCTGTGCCTCAGAATGCCCCACCTTTTGATTTGGATGGCCCCTAGAAAGATATTTCTACTTCCCACTAATTTAAAAAGTCACAGATATCGACTTTCAGCCAGGGCCACATAGACATCAGGATCAACAGACATATATCTTAACTTGGCAGGACCTCTGCAATTCTCCTTCACCATGTGTGAAGCTTTTACTTGCCCCTGCCCCCGCTCCTACTCCTTCCCTCATGATCTCTCAAACCCTCTGCTCCTCCTCCTCCTTCACCCTCTTTTCTCCCTGAGTCACAAGATTTGACTCTACTGGACTCTCGTTCCACTACTTAACCCCTGCCCTCGTCCCCCAACCCCAACACTCTCTAAGTGATTCCCCTGCTGCTGACTCAGCCTCTCCGCCATTGGAGGAAGCTAAGCCAGCCCAGCGCCCTCCAGATAACTCCCCAGTGGCAAACACACCCCCTCCTTCCCTGGAGGAAGCTGGCCCGGCTAAAGGAACTTGCCAGCGGTGAATGATTGAAAACCCTGGAACTCCCGTGATGCTCCCCCTCCATTTCTAAGGAACAATGATTCATGACAACCATGAGGAAAAAATTCAAGCCTACCAGTATTGGCCTTTCTCCTCTTCAGACCTATATAACTGGAAAAATAACAATCCCCCTTTTACCAAGCACCCAAACCGGCTCTCAGGTCTGGTTGAGTCATTGATGTTTTCACACCAGCCTACTTGGGATGACTGCCAACAACTCCTAGGGACTCTCTTTATGACAGAGGAACAAAAGAGAATCCTCCTGGATTCTAGAAAAAAATATTCGTGGACCAGATGGATGACAGACAAAACTTCCCAACATATTCAAAGCCAGCGTTCCCTTGAACCGACCCAACTGGGACCCCAAAACCTGTGAAGGTAGGGAGCATCTGTCCACTTATTGCCAGACTCTAACAGTTGGTATCTTAGTGGCCGCTAGGTGACCAACTATTTTGGCCAAGGTAAGAGAGATTATTCAAGGGCCTGATGAATGTCCCTCTATGTTCCTACAGAGAATTATGGAGGCATCTAGGAGATGTACTCCTTTCCATCCTCAGGCAGAGGATCAAAAGACATCTGTCATGATGGCCTTTATTGGGCAAGCTGTTCTGGATGTTAAAAGAAAGGTACAATGCTTAGATGGATTACAACATATGACTTTGAGAGGTTTAGTCAGAGAAGCCAAAAAGGTATGCTATAAGAGAGAAACTGAGGAAGAGAAGGGAGCAAAGGGAGGATAAAAGAAACAAAAGACAGACTAAGGCATTGAATAAGGTCCTGGTCACAAAAAAAAAAAAAAATAGGCCAGAAATTAAGAAACATGGAGACAGGAAGGGATACTGGGGCCCACACTAGAGGCCACCCCTGGCCTCAATTCAATGTGCCTACTTTAAAGAAAAAGGACACTGGGCCAAAGAATGCCCTAGAAAGAGACACCCACGTTTGACAGACATTCTGACTCTGGAGGATGACTAAAAATGTCGGGGCTCAGATACTCTCCCCGAGCTCAGGGTAACTTTTGAAGTGGAGGGGATCCCAGTAAAATTTGAAGTGGATACAGGGGCAATATACTCTGCCTTTAAGGCACCATTGGGCCCTCTATCAAATAAAAGGTCTCTAATTCAAGGGGCTAATGGCAGTAAATATCGGGCTTGGACAACGAAGAGGACCATGGACCAGGGGAAAGGATAAATCCATCACTCCTTCCTAGTAATCCCAGAATGCCCGGCCCCATTGATGGGCAGAGATCTGCTCACAAAGCTCCAAGCCAAAATAACTTATAACCCTGAAGGCCCCCAAGTGGAATTTCTAAATCCTTCAGTAAAAATTCCTATAATCACGGTCTAACTATGTCAGTAGAAAATGTACATCAACTCACTCACCTTGGTTCAAAGAAACTGCATTCATTTCTGAAAGATCAAGAACAGAGTTTTTCACTAAGTGACTCACAGTGAAAGGAAATAACTGAATGGGTAACAAAAGCCTGTTGGGTCCATCAATTGGTTAATGCTTACCCTTCCAAGCTTCCTGCAGGAAAGAACCTATGGGGAACCAGACCAGGACAATTCTGGGAAGTGGACTTTACTGAAATTAAGCCAGCAAGGTATGGACTTAAATAACTCCTAGTCTTTGTAGATACATTTTCAGGATAAATTGAAGCCTTTCCCCCCAGCCCACCCCCCAAAAAAAGAAAAAAAAACGCAACAGCGCAAATGGTGCTAAAGAAGATCCTGGAAGATATTTTTCCAAGGTACGGCCTGCCTAAAGTAATAGGGTCTGATAATGGACTGGCATTCATGGCCCAGGTAACTCAGGGGTTAGCCAGGACCCTGGGGATTAATTGGAAGTTACATTGTGTTTATAGACCCCCGAGTTGAGGACAGGTAGAAAGAATGAATAGAGCCATTAAAGGGACCATAACGAAATTAAGCTTAGAGACTGGCATAAAAGATTGGATTATGCTCCTGCCTTATGTACTGTTTCATGCAAGAAATACTCAATCTATTTCTTTGTGTAACCTCATCCCCTGTGAAATTCTCTATGGTGTCCCTCCTCCAGTAAGGGACCTACCCCAACTCTAAGACCTAACGATTCCTTCAACACCCCTTTGCTTGACAGACTTAAAGCTCTTGAAAGAACTCAGGAATACCTGTGAAAACAGATGGCCACTGCCTACCAACCTGGGGATGAGGAAACTCTACATCGATATCAAGTAAGAGACTTCATCTATGTAAGACAACATCAGGTGTCATCCCTGGAACTCTGCTGGAAATGACCATACCAGGTGCTACTTATAACACCTACAGCGGTAAAGGTAGACAGAATCACTTCCTGGATCCATACCTCTCATCTCAAGCCTGTGCCCTGTCCAGACTCTGGCTGGAAACTGGAAAAGACTGGTAACACTTTCAAATTGTGTATTCGCTGTGTGGATATGGCTATAGACTCTCCCCTTGACCACCAGTAGTCCTAACCCTCATCAGCCTGTTCAGCAGCGATGGCTGATCCCAAATCCTACTGGAAAAGAAGTATGGTCTATCTTGCATACAGCCCCCTTAGGGACCTGGTGGCCATCTCTCCACCAAGACATTTGTCAGCTGGCTATAGGTCTTTCCTATTGGGATATTCTTAATGAAGAGGATCCCATTAAAATTTTATTAAATTCCTTCCATACCATATATAATGGAAACAAACATTATTGCTGTAGGGACAAGCGAGCCAGATGCTGGTTGGCTAGCCTAGATTACTATGTTTGCTTGGCGTACTATCAAAGCCACAAACAGTCACGGCTGTGTTAGGGGAATGCCTACATCTTCTGTAAGTCATGGGGATGTGAGCATACAGGGACTGCCAGTTGGAACCCAAACTCCTCATCAAATTTTGTACACAGCATTGGCCATATTATCAATTAGATAACCAAATCCGATGGCCCCTAGAGGGATCTCTAGATCCTCAAATTCTGTTTGACCTTTTTAACTTCAGCAAGTGCTCAAAAGGGTGAAAGGAGATTCCACTATGTGGATGCCTTTTCTATCCTTTGCTCACATCGTGAACTATGCTTCTCCAATACATGCTCACTCTCAGCCTTCTGCTCTAGACTCTCTGCTGTCACTCCCACCTCATCAACTTGATTTCTCCCCTCCAATTACTATATCAAAAACCCAAGCCTCCACCGGTTCTCAGACCATTGCCTCCTTGCTGAGGTAGCAGGTACTGAGGTACCCCTCCACTCACTCACTCCTCTCTTCCCCTGTGAGTGCCCGCAGTGGGTCCCACCAGGTCCTCTTACCAGCTAACCCAAAGCTCAAACCAGCTGAGAAGAGCCCTCAGACCCCTATCCAAGATGTAATGAAAATGGCCTTTAAAGTTTCTTTGTCATCACTAAAAACAGGTTACTAAGAATTTTAAAGTCCCTTACAGGCTTTTTGGGATACTCAATCCCATCTCCCCCTCTGTTCTAACTGTTCTACTGCTCATGTTTGTGTTGCTAGGAAGATCTCAAAACCCTTTCCCATTATTCTTTTACATCTCTCCTTCATCATTCTCAGATCCAAGGAGCTGCTCTCAGCCCTGCATTCCCCGTCTTCCCCCTCTGTACCGGGCACACAGGAAAGTCTCAACTGACCTTATCCAGATGTCATCACCATGGCTAACTTTAGGACTTTCAGCAAAAGAGTCGCTATAAAAGAGTTCAGTGTAGATAAACTTCCTCTTTTCGTGTTGCCCTGGTCTACCTGGCAACTGGCTGAAAAAAATAAGCACTCCTGAGCTAGACACACCCGTACTAGTTTTTCTCAAAATATGTTAACAAGGCCTCTGACCTTGAGCTGGGGCTTCATAGAGATGGCTACAATTCTAAGATGAATAAGTTACAAACTGGGCTCCATGGAAACAGCTGGCAGGGGGAAAAAAAGAAAGGGAAGAAAAAGCTCTCCCACACGCAGGTGTCCTTGAAAATTTAACTTGCCCAGAACTGAGGAAAAATCAGAAACAAAAACTGCTCTTTGTCAACATCTGCAGACTGTGAACTTCTGAGCCCATTCCCTTACATGTTGGGTACAAAATTATGAAACTACCTAAACTTGGGTTTCAGGGGATTAATTGATTACAGCAGAAGCAATGCCCTCTGAATCTGGTTGCAACCAAATAGAACAGTTTTCTTGTCTTTGGTGCTATCTTAGGTGCCTTGCCTTGTCCGTCCCTACAACAGTATAATTCTATATACTAAAACATTGTTTATGTTTTCATGAAATGGTCCACAGATGTGATTAATTGTGTAATGGTGCAGATGTTTCCCACAGTGCTCTATTATGACGCAGGTTCATTTGAAGATCAAATAGGGGGGCATATAACCTGGTTCCATTGGGAAAATATATCTCTCACCTTAGCCATTCTTTTATGAATAGGAGTTGCTGCAGGGGTTGGCACAGGAAGCACTGCCCTGGTCCATGGGACACAACAAATGACTCAATTAGAAGCAGCAATAGATCAAAACTTGAAGATATTAGAAAATTCCATCACAGCTTTGCAGGAATCTTTTACCTCTCTCTCTGAAGTTGTTTTACAGAAAAGTCGAGGGTTGGACCTCCATTTCATGACAGAAGGGGGCCTTTGTGCTGCATTGAGAAAAGAATGTTTTTTTTTTATGTCGACAATACTGCAGTTGTAACAAACTCTATGAGTAAATTAAAAAGATGCTTTAAAGAACATCAACGAGAGATAGAGGCCCAAAATTGGTGGTTTGAGTCTTGGTTTACACAGTCCCCCTGGTTAACTACGTTTTTGTCAACCCTGGCCGGTCCAATAATAATCCTTATATTATTGCTTTCTATAAAACCCTGTTTCTCAACCATGTAATTTCTTTTCTTCAAGCTCAAATTGGACAAGTTAAACTTATGGTAATACCGCACTAGCAGACATAAAATGTGACACCCCCCAATGATCACTTTTATGATTAAAAGTAGCCAGAAGAAGAAGTGGGGAATGAAATGTTAATAAAATATGTACTTGTCACTTCCTATTTTTCTGTACACTTAACAAAACACTGTTGAAATGTTGATAAATATTTCCTAATCTTGTTCCCAGAATGTGCTGTCCCCAACTGCCAAACGGCAGAATGTACACCCTCACCCATTTACACGCAAACTGCTAACTCGCCTTGACCCATCAATAAACTTCCCTCTCTGCCCTCGCCAAGGAAATTATATAAGCTCTGCTTAAGCTGTTCTCAGGGCTCTCTTCTCTATTCAAGTGAGCTCTGAGCCCCCGCATGCTGGACCCCCAATAAACCCTTTGCTGCTGCTTGAGATAGTTTCTTGGTGGTCTCTTCCTCCGACACTCGTCCTACCTTTACTTGGATGATTGAATGTAGAAGAGAACATCCATTCAAAAAAGTGATAGTTGGTAGGATTAGGAAGATAGTCGGTAGGTTTAGGAAGAAGAGTGAGTATAGCATTTGGAACAAAAGTTCTTTAGCAATAGGGTTTCGGATACAGAGTGAATGTAAATGTCAACACAAGTGAAGAGTCAGTCACAATGATGAATTGGGGAAAATATGTAGGAAAGCAGATATCAATACCGACATTACGAAATCAGGCAAAGTATAAAGTCAGTGATAGGATTAGACATTTTCAACTGGGTTGAGTTTGAATATATAATCTTAGGAAGAACCTATTATGTAGTCATCAATTGGATTGATATTTGAGAGCATTAGGCAAATTGGACATTGATGTTTTTAGTAATCCATGTTCACTTTCCATTCAGGCTTTGGTACAATCATAAGTGTGACCTTTTAATTTTGTGTCCAGAATATTACTGTGATAAAATGTATATGCAGATCAGGTGACATGAGTATTTCTTCCAGCATTTCTGGGAGCAATATTTTGAAGATGTATAAATTAGTATTTGGGGTACAAAGAGGTGTACCCTGTGTCTATGAATATAGAGATAATGCATGAATAGACCAACTGTGAATAAGTAATATAACTGGTTCCACTTTAAATGGTGGATTGAATTGATATCTGAAAATATATAAAAATCTTATACTGATATACCATCATTCATTACAACAAGTTATACATCAATGTTAATATTAAGGTTATGGTTTATCATGAAGGGTGTGTGAGTTTTGCTTCAATGTGATTATGGAAATTGAAAATAATGTGCTTGGAAAGAAGAATCATGAGAAGACCATTCAAGAAAAATGGAGAAATACATGTGTTCTGAAGTAGGAAGTGATTGAAAGTGAAACAAATGCCTATAATTTTGTGAACTTTTTAATGAAATATATATCCTATTATGTGCATAAACTGAAGAAATAGTAAGGTACCACTGTTGAATTAAAATGAACATCAAAACACACATCATGTCCCATATGAATCTTCTTGCATTCAGGTTAAACTGGGTCAATTACTGTAGAAATATTAGGATTTGTATGCAACATTCACTGAAGTTAGTTTTCAGTACTAGGAAACAAATCAGTATTTCAGGTGAATGAATATTTCTGAGAATAATATTGTGAAAATTTGATCATAAATGCACATACATAAATATGAATGAATTAAGGGAGTGTATAATAAGACAAAAATATTTCATATTTTGAAAAGTCTGGAGAGTATATATATATATATATATATATATATATATATATATATACACACACATATATATACATACACACACACATTAAAAACTAGCAATATATATGCTATTCGAAATTCATAATGAAATATATATTATTCGCAGATCTAAAAATATTCATTTTACTGAACATGGATTTATGTATAATGTTGTAAAACTAGGAAGCTCACCCATAGGTTTTATTTTCAGTTCCAACAGTGTTTCGGAGGAGTGATCTTCTCTCACAATTTGTATCTGGCAAGTTGTTCACCTCACAAGAATGTAGGTGTGGTACCAGGTAAGATTCTATATGTGTTTATTGCTACTGCACTGGGAATTTGGTAATTGCTTCACGAAATACAAGGAATTCAAGTGGGACACAGTGCTGGGGGGAGTTCTATCAGGTGTGGTGGGTCAGGGTATGCAAGAGAATGCACCAAACAGGCTTCTATCCCACATACCTTGCCCCCTTAAACATAGCAACCTGATTGTAAACATTGCCCTGAAACCTCACCATATAACAAGATGCCTTTGCATAGGAGGGTCTGCTGACTGCACCATGTCAGTCACAAGCGATTTGGAAGCCAATGGCAGATCCACATGGCCCCACCACAGATGTTTTTTCACACACCTGTCAACCACTGCCCTAGGACAACTACTCAGGAGGCTCCAACTTATTTTCATAAAACCCAGTCAATCAAGGCACTGTCTGGTACACTCATGATCAGCAACAGGATATCCAATGGTTTCCCAGTGCCACCTGGTCATGTGAATTTGAAAATTTTCATGGTATTTATCTAGCCATTTTTCAAGGATGAAGTTGGAGGCACTGTGGGTTTCAGTTCATTCAGGAACCATTAAATGTTGAGGAAGCTCATTTCAATGAAAGCTCTGGAGAATTCTCACAGGCAAGGCTTCCCAGAGAGTGGCCAAAAGGTCACATGAAGTCAGGCCCATTGAGGTCTAAAATGTGATGTCATTGTTTGTTTTGACTCTCAAATATGGCTGCCAAGTCTTTCAGAATAAAATCATGTGATATCCTGGTTGAGATCAGAGTGCTCTGTGGAAAGCTACCCTCGGCTTTGATCTCAGTTTCCAAGGGTGACTCTCATGCATGGCTTCCTCAAATCCCAACACAATTCATGGCAATAATTTTCTGAGGTGATTTCCAGAACTCAGTCTCTAAGGAGAATCACATCAGAGTTAAAGCCCAGGTGGACCCAGTCATCTCTTCCAACTGCCTCAAAAATGACCACAATTAAAACCAAAATTCTCCCACATGGCCCTCATCTTCTTCCATATTGACACTCATCATAACCTCTGGCTGGAGGTGTCCATGAAGGGCGCAGCCCAATACAGTGTCCAAAATTAGCTCCGTTGCTCCTCATTTGCATAAATTCAGGGTGGCCTGGACACCCTTCATTTGTACCAAGAGTGATCAAACAGGCCTGCCCGTAATACTGCTCCGCTTCTCCCATTTGAGGCCTATTGAGTGTCGGTTACAGATACTTTATGTGAATTGGAGTGATTTGAAAACCCAACCACATATGGGATAGCCTCTGAAGGGCTTTCATGAACTCATTTGACCCAAATGATCCCTATTCTCACTTGATGGAATTCAGGAACCTAACAGAGGAAGGCAAAAGACTTCATCCACAATGACAGCTCTTTTTGCCATTTTTGATGTGGATGCACACATGGGATCTTTCTTTAGATCCATCAGGTGCTGAGAATCTAAGTCAAAGAATCACACTGGTCCAAGAGGCAGATTCAGACACTACTCTTTCCAAATCAATTAAGGAAAGATTCAAAGGTGAAGCCAATTTGTTTCCATTTGAAAACTCTTTTCTTCAGGATTCACAAAGGGGTGGCCTGAGACAAAGACCTTCCTGACTCTCAGGGCAACAGAACAATAGGTAAGCAAATGGCCCAAAGCAGGGTTTCTCCACTGAGCCTTTCCTGGTCACACTGATATCTGAGTTTTCTCAGATGCTCATCATTCTCTTCAGCTATCCAGTACATTGCCATGTCACAGAGCTTGGCGGTGGTGCATAACTTGGACACAAATCATGAGCCTATTCTGGAGAGTGGCCAGAATTCAGGAAGAAAACAGCATCTTAGGAAGGTAGCAGGTATTGCCCATTAATAAGGCAATCCACAGTCCATTCATAAAATGGGCAGGATGAATGCTGGGAAGCTTTCTACTAGACAGGACAAATCCATTGATGCATTCTCTTTTCTAATGTCTACAACCACGGATACAGTGTGATACACAGACACAGAAACACTTGCCTTGTCAAACGACTTACTAAAAACAGTTCACTCCAAACCAAACAAACAGACTTTCCTTCCTATTCTCAGAACATGAGACAAAACCACAAACCCAACCCACACCCAAAATGACACCTTCTTCCCCCAAATAGGTATGAGACTATCCGGAGTGTCCTCTGACTGGTGGGCCATACTATGTTCCCCCAAAATGTCCTGTCCTGTCTCAGATCTGGTCTTTTTGGCCAACTCTGTGAAATTGTCAAGAGCCAAGAGTGAGCCACTACCTGCTTTCCCAAAAAAAGCCCCTCTTCCGAGCTTTAATGGCATTTGGCCTCTTCACCTCAGTAGGTACCAAGAAAGACTGACTCTGTCCTTGTAAAAGACTGTCTCAAACAAGTGAGACCACTGGGACTGGGACTGGGACTGGATCTTGGTGCCTGGCATCCTGGATCTCAAGTTCAGAGAGTTCCATCCCTAAGGACTTGAGTTGAGGTCACTTCCTTCAGGAACTGAATGAGATCACTGTCTCGGCAAACACTTTGTCCTAACAGTTGCTTCCAACGGTCCCATGAGATGGAGGCTGCCCCTACTTCCTGTGACACTTTCACAAGTTAGAATGGTATATCAACCATAGGGAACCAGGAACAGCTCTCCACACAGTACTGGTCTGGTCCATCTTCTCTACATTAAGATGAGAGAGGCTGATTCAGACATATCCCTTCATCCTGACCAGGTTGTTTGCCATGGAAGATGACTTTTGCTCTCTCAGGTCTTTCATAGCTGCCTACATCTTCTCCAGGGATCATTTCTGCATGGCGCTTTGAGGTTCTCAGCAGATGAAAGATCCACTACATTCCTGTATTGTAAGACCAACACTGTCACTGCTCTTCTGTAAACTGAAATTGAGGGAACAGTGTATGGTTATTGTTAATAACATGTTCCATTTGGGTTAGAAATTATTCTGCTGCATGAATAATGGTATTGGGAACTTGCAATTATTTTAAGAATATAGAGATGAAATTTATGTATGAAAAAAGAAAACTAAGTAAGATTTGAAGCCCAGAAGTGCATTGGGCCCTTGATTGTGATACTTAGTGTTGAATTACATTCTGCACAGATGTCCCAGATAAATCAATATACAATAACATAAGACCTTTTACCTTGAATGATTGAATGTAGAAGAGAACATCCAGTCAAAGAGGGATACTCGGTAGGATTAGGAAGATAGTTAGTATGTTTAGGAGGAAGAGTGAGTATAGGATTTGGAACAAAAGTTCTTTAGCAATAGGTTATTTATTAGAGTGTGAATGTAAATGTCAGCACATGTAAAGAGTCAGTCACAATGATGAACAGGGGAATATATGTAGAAAAGCAGATAGTAAAGAGACATTATAAAATCAGGCAAAGAATAAAGTGAGGGATAGGATTAGACATTTTCAATAGGGTTGAGATTTATATATAATCTTAAGAAGAAACAAATATGTAGTCACCAATAGGATTGACATTTGAGAGCATTAGGCAACCTGGACATGGATATTTTTAGTAATTTATGTTTACTTTCCATTTGGGCTTTGGTACAATCATAAGTGTGACCTTTGCATTCTGTGTCCAGAATATTTCTGTGATTAAATGTATATGAAGATCAGGTGAATTAAGTCCACTTCCACCATTTCAGGGAGCAATATTGTGAAGACGTATAAATTAGTATTGGGGGTACAAAGAGGTGTACTCTGTGTCTATGAATATAGAGATAATGCATGAATAGACCATAGTGTGAATAAATAATATAACTGGTTCCACTTTAAGTAATGGATAGAATTTATATCTGAATAATATAAGAAATCTTATATTGACATACAATCATTCATTCAAACCAGTTATACTTCTAATGGTAATATCAGAGTTATAATTTATCATGAATTGTATGTGAGTTTTGCTACAAAAGTGATTATGGAAATCAAAATTAATGTGTTTGGGATGAAATCTCATGAAAAGTCCAGTCAAGATACTTAGAGGAATACATGTGTTCTGAAGCAGGAAGTAATTGAAAGTGTAACAAATGCCTATAAATTTTTGTACTTGTGGATGAAACCATATATCCTATGATGTGCATAAACTGAAAAAATAATAATGTACCAATGTTGAATAAAAATGAACTTCAAAATACACATCATGTCCCATAGGATTATACTTGCATTGATGTTAAACTGAATCAGTTACTATAGAAATATTAGGATTTGTAAACTCCATTCACTGAAGTTAGTTTTCAGTACTAGGAAATAAATATGTATTTCAGGCGGATGAATATTTCTGAGAATTATCTTGTGAAAAGTTGATTATAAATCCATATATAGAAACATGAATGAATTTAGGGAGACACATATATTTCATATTTTGAAAAATCTGGACAGTATATATATATATATATATATATATATATATATATATATATATAGAGAGAGAGAGAGAGAGAGAGAGAGATACACACAGAGAGACATTATAATGTGGCAATATATATGCCAATCAAAATTCACCATGAAATATATATCATCCACATATGCAAAAATATTCATTTTACTGAACGTCGATTGATATATAATGTTGTTCATCTAGGAAATTCACGAATATGTTTAATTTTCAGTTCCATCATTATTTAGGGGGATTGATATCTTATCACAATTTGTATCTTTCAAAATCAGCGAGCTTACAAAAATGTACATGTGATACCAGGTAGGATTCTAAATATGTATAAAAAATACATGTGATTAATAGGCTACAGAGAATAGGAGACAGAAATTTACATATGTGTTAACTTTAAAAACCCATGGAGAACTATTACAATGAAAAGTTGACTAGATTTATAACACATACCCTTGATAAAGCAGAAGGCAAGTCCAAGCATACACCATGCCTCCTATGAATGGCACGTATTTCTATTCTGTTAGGTTTCTTGTTCTCCATCATATTGGGATTAGTAGTCAGAGTCTAGTAGATTATGGGTTAATGTCAGGGATTAAGAGTTTCAAATGGAAAATATGAAATTGAATCTAATGTGTATGCAAATATGTGCTACACAAAAATCATCCCACTCTCATCCAGAACAATGCCTTGACATAACCTTCACCCCAATTAAGACACAATTAGTGGAGAAGAGTTAGAAAATCTGTGAATACATATGTGGAAATGAAAATGCTCAGGAGTTCACAGCCTTGGAGGCGGTAGAGGAATTTCCATAAGTAAGGGATAGGGTAAATTCTCCACAAATATGGAGTTCTGCTGGCCTAATGACTCTTTGAGAAACTGCCTCTGAGGTTGGGCCCTTGAAATATATGTTGTTGTCAGGAGCTTCCACTTCTTTTGTAGTGAGACAATCAAAGCTGGATCTGCATATTTGTGACCTGGAGGACATGGTTTATTATTTTCTAGTGAACATGAGGCAGCAGTTCTGAATTCCCTCATTGTAGGTAAACTGTGGCTACTGGGAGCTAAGTGTCTCCTCGTGTGGACTGTGAAGCCATTTGGTCTTCCTCCACTTTTCCTGGTGATTCTTATTGCTGCACTGGGATTTTGGTATTGGCTTCAGTAAATACAATGAGTTCAACTGGGTCACAGTGCTGGAGGGAGTACTCTCACGTGTGGTGGGTCAGGGTGTGCAGGAGAATGCCCCAATCAGGCTTCTATCCCACAAAGCTTGCCCCCTTGTCCGCTGCAACCTGATTCTGAACATTGCCCTGAAACCTCTCCATGTAACAAGATGCCTTTACATTTAAGGGTCTGCTGGCTGCACCATGTCAGTCACAAGGCATTTGGAATCCAATGGCAGTTCCACGTGGCCCCACCACAGGTGTTTTATCATACACCTGCAAACCACTGCTCTAGGCCCACTACTCAGAAGGTTCCAACGTACTGGCATCTCGGTTCTACACCATTTTCATGAAACCCAGTAAATCAAGGCACTGTCTGGTACACTCATGATCAGCAACAGAACATCCAAAGATTCTCCAGTGCCACCTGCTCTTGGGAATTTCAAATATTCCATGGTATTTATCTAGCCATTTTTCAAGGATGAAGTTGGTGTCACTGTGGGTTTCAATTCATTCAGGAACCATTAAATGGTGAGGAAGCTCATTTCAATGAAAGCTCAGGAGAACTCTCACAGGCAAGTCTTCCCAAAGAGTGGCCAAAAGGTCAAATGAAGCCTGGCCCATTGAGGTCTACAATGTGAGTTCCATGTGTGATTTGACTCTCAAGTATGGCTGCCAAGTTTTTCAGAATGAAATCATGTGATATCCTAGCTGAGATTCCCAGTGCTCTGTGGAAAGCCATCCCGGGCCTAAATCTCAGTCTCCAAGGGCAATTCTCATGCGTGGCCTTCTAATATCCCAACAGAATTCATGGTAATACTTCTCTGAGTTCAGTTCCAAAACTCAGTCTCTAAGGGGAATCACACCATAGTTCAAGCCCAGGTTGACCCAGGAATCTCTTTCTACTGCCACACAACTGACCACAATTAATACCAAAACACTCCCACATGGCCCTCATCTTCTTTTATATAGACACTCATCATAACCTCTGGGTTGAGTTTTCCATGACGGGCGCATACCAAGACAGTGTCCAAAATAATCTCCCTTGCCTCTCATTTGCCTAAAGTCAGGGTGGCCTGGAAACCCTTCCTGTGAACCAGGAATGATCAAATAGGCCTGCTATTAATACTGCTCTACTTCTCCAAAGAATCACACTGGGCCAAGAGGCTCATTAAGACACATCTCTTTACAAAGCAAGAAAACAAAGAGCCACATGTGATGCCTATTCATTTCTATTTGAAAACTCTTTTCTTAAGGATTCACAAAGGGGTGGCCTAAGGCAAAGACCTTCTAGATATTCACAGCACCAGAACCATGGGTAAGCAAATTACCCAAAGCAGGGTTTCTCCCCATAGACTTTACTGGTCACACTGATATCTGAGTTTTCTGAGATGCTCCCATTCCCTTCAGCTCTCCAGTACATGGCCATGTCAGAGAGCTAGGAAGTGGTACATATCTTGGACACAAAGCCATAAGCCTATTCTGGAGAGTGGCCAGAATTCAGGAAAAAAACAAGAAATTAGGAAGATAGTCATTGCTACCCATCCATAAGGCAAGCTGCAGTCCAATAATAAATTGGGCAGTATGAATTCTGGGAAGCATTCTACTAGACAGGACACATTCATTGATGCATTATGTTTTCTAATGTCTACAACTACGTTCACAGTGGGATACATAGACATAGAAACACTTGCCTTGTCAAACGACTTACTATAAACAGTCCACTCCAAACCAAACAAACTGCCTTTCCTACCACTTCTCAGAACATGAGACAAAACAACAAACTAACACCCACAACAACAGAGGACTTCCTTCCCCCAAGAAGGTCTGTGACTCTCCAGAATGTCCTCTGACGGTTGGACCATACTATGTTGCCCAAATGGCCTGTCCTGTCTCAGATCTGGACTCCTTGGCCAACTCTTTAAAGTTGTCAGGAGCCAGCATTGAGCCATTACCTTCTTTCTCAGGAAAGGCCCCTCTCCAAAGCTCTCCTGGCATTTGGCCATCCTCAAATCAATGGGTACCAAGAAAGACTAAATCTGTCTTTGGTAAAATCAAACAAGTGAGCCCACTGGGACTGGGGCTGAAACTGGTTCTGTCTTCCTGGCTTCCTGGATTCCAAGTTCAGAGTGTTCCAAGACCAAGCAAGTGAGGTAGGTCACTTCCGTCCGGAACTGAATGAGGTCACTGGTTTGGCAACTACTTTGTCCTAACAGTTTATTCAAAGGGTCCCATGAGATGGAGGCTCCCCCTACTTCCTGTGACACTTTCACAAGTTAGAATGGTATATCAACCATAGGCACCCGGGAATAGCTCTGCACACAGGCCTGGTTTGGTCCATCTTCTCTACATTAAGGAGAGAGAGGCTGATTCACACACATCCCTTCATCCTAACCAGGTTGTTTGCCTTGCAACATGAATTTTGCCCTCTCAGGTTCTTTATAGCTGCCTTCATCTTCCCCAGGGATTATTTCTGCATGGATCTTTGAGGTTCTCAGCAGGTGGAAGATCCCCTATATTCCTCTATATTAAGACCAACTCTGTCCCTGCTCTTCTGTAAAGTTAGGTTGAGGGAACAATGTATGGTTAGGGTTAATAACATATTCGATTTGGGTTAGGAATCATTATGCTGGATGAATAATGGTATTGGGAACCTGGAATATTTATAAGAATATAGATGTGAAATATAAGTACGAAAACAGAAATCTAGGTAAGAATTTAAGCCCAAAAGGGCATTGGGCCCTTTATTGGGATACTTAGTGTTGGATTTCGTTTGCACAGATGTCTCAGATAAATCAATATACAATGGCATATCACATTGCACCTTGGATGAATGAATGTAGAAGAGAAGATCCAGTCAAAAAGGGATAGTTGGTAGGATTAGGAAGATATTCGGTATGTTTCGAAAGAAGAGTGAGTATAGGATTTGAACCAAAAGTTCTATAGCCCTAGGTTTTCGGTTAGAGAGTGAATGTAAATGTTAGCACAATGAAGAGTCAGTCAGTCACAATGATTAACTGGGAAAATTATCAATAGAGACATTACGAAATTAGGCAAAGTATAAAGTGAGTGTAGGATTAGATATTTTCAACAAGGTTGAATTTGAATATATAATCTTAGGAAGAAACAAATACGTAGTCACAAAAAGGAATGAAATTTGAGAGCATTAGGCAACCTGGACATGGATGTTTTTAGTAATCCAGGATCACTTTCCATTTAGGATTTCCTACAATCATTAGTTTGACCTTTGCATTTTGTGATCAGAATATTACTGTGATAAAATGTATATGTAGATAAGGTGACATAAGTATTTCTTCTAACATTTCTGGGAGCAATATTTTGAAGATGTATACATCAGTATTGGGGGTACACAGAGTTGTACCCTGTGTCTATGAATATAGAAGTAATGCATGAATTGACAATAGTGTGAATAAATAATGTAACTGTTTCCACTTTAAATAATGGATTTAATTAATATCTGAAATTATATAAGAAATCTTATATTGATATACAATCATTCATTCCAACGAGTTATACATCTAATGGTAATATTATGGTTATGTTTTATCATGAAGGGTGTGTGAGTTTAGCTTCAAAAGTGATTATGAAAATGGAAAATAATGTGTTTGGAAAAAAGTCTCATGAAAAGATGGGTCAAGAAACATAGAGGAATTCATGTGTTCTGAAGCAGGAAGTGATTGTAAGTATAAAAAAAGCCTATAAATTTCCTAACTTGTGGATGAAATATATATCCTATGATGTGCAAAAACTGAAAAAAATAGTAATGTACCAGTGTTGAATGAAAATGAACATCAAAATACACATCATGTTCCATAGGAATCTACTTGCATTGATGTTAAACAGGGTCAGTTTCTGTAGAAATATTAGGATTTGTATGCACCATTCACTGAAGTTAGTTTTCAGTACTAGGAAACGAATACGTACTTCAAGTGGATAAATTTTTATGAGAATACTTTTGTGAAATGATGATTATAAATTCACTTATATGAACACGAATGAAATAAGGGAGTGTATAATAAGACACATATATTTCATATTTTGAATAATCTTGAGAGTGTATATATATATATATATATATATATATATATATATATATATACACACACACACACACAAAAAGACACTAAAATGTATCAATATATGTGCCAATCGAAATTCACCATGAAATATATATCATCCACAGATCCAAAAAAAATCATTTTACTGAACATGGATTTATGTATAATATGGTTGAACTAGGAAGTTCACCCATAGATTGAATTTTCAGTTTCAACAGCGTTTAGGAGGAGTGATCTCTTCTCACAATTTGTATCTCCCAAGACAGCCAAACTCACAAGGATGTAAATATGATACCAGTTAGGTTTCTATATTTGCATATAAAAATACATGTGCTGAACAGGCTAAAGAGAAAGGTTGACAGAAATTCACATATTTGTTAACTTTAAAAACACATGAAGATCTATTTAAATTAAAAATTGACTAGATTTATAACACCTACACTTTATAATGCAAAAGGAAAGTTCAACTATACACTATGCCTTCTCTGAACTGCTTGCATTTCTATTCTGTTTGGTTATATTTCTCCATTATTTTAGGATTAGTAGTCAGAGTCTATTAGGGTATGGGTTAGTGTCAGGAAATCAGTAATTCGAATGGAAAATAGGAAAATGAATCCAATGTGTATGCAGATATGTGCTACACAAAAATCTTCCCACTGTCATCCAGAACATTGCCTTTACATTACCTTTGCCCCAAATAAGACACAATTAGAGGAGAAGAATTAGGAAATATGTGCATACATATCTGGAATGGAAAATATTCAGGAGTTCACAATCTTTGATGTGGTAGAGTAGTTTCCAAAAGTAAGGGACAGGGTAAACACTCCACAAACATGGAGCTCAATGTGCCTAAAGACTTCTTGAGAAACTGCCTCTGAGGTTGGGCACATGAAATATATGTTGTTGTCAGGAATTTTAGCTTCCTTTCTAGTGAGACCAACAAAGCCTGGTCTGATCTCTGTAACCTGGAGGATATGGTTTCTTATTTTTTAATGAACATGAGGAAGCAGTGCTGAATTCTCTCTTTGTAGGTAAACTGTGGCCACTGGGGTCTAAGTGTCTCCCCATGTGGACTGTGAAGACATTTGATCATCCTCCTTTTTTCGAGGTGTTTCTTGCTGCTGCACTGTGATTTTGGTATTTGCTCAGGAAATACAAGGAGTTCAACAGGTACCAGTGATGGAGGGAGTTCTGTCACGTGTGGTGTGTCAAGGTCTGCAGGAGAATGCACCAACCAGGCTTCTATCCCACATAGTTGGCCCCTTGTCCATAGCAATCTGATTCTGAACATTGCCCTGAAACCTCTCAATATAACAAGATGCCTTTATATATAAGGGTCTGCTTACTTCACCATGTCAGTCTCAAGCCATTTGGAAGCCAAGGGCAGATCCACATGGTCGCACCACAGATGGTTTATCACATACCTGCACACCACTGCTCTAGGCCCACATCTCAGCAGGCTCCAACTTACAGGGATCTCTGTTCTACAATGTTTTCATGAAACCAAGTATATCCAAGCACTGTCTGATACACTCATGATCAGCAACAAGTCATCCAAAGTTTCTCCATTGCCACGTGGTCATGGAAATTTCAAAAAATTTATGATATGTATCTAGCTATTTTTCAAAGATGAAGTTGGAGGCACTGTGGGTTTCAATTCATTTAGGAACCATTAAATGGTGAGGAAGCTCATTTCAATGAAATTTCTAGAGAACTCTCACAGCAAGGCTTCCCAACGAGTGGCCAATATTTCACATGAAGCCAGGCCCATTGAGGTCTAAAATGTGAGGTCCATGTGTGTTTTGACTCTCAATTATGGCTGCCAAGACTTTCAGAATAAAATCACGTGAAATCCTGGCTGAGATTCCCAGTGCTCTGTGGAAGCCACCTTGGCCTAGATCTCAGTTTTCTAGATGACTCTCATGTGTTGCCTCCTAAAATCCCAACACAATTCATGGCAATACTTCTCTGAGGTCAGTTCCAGAACTCAGTCTCTAAGGGAAATAACACCAGAGTTCAAGCCCAGGTAGACCCAGTCATCTCTTCCAACCGCCACACAAATGACCAGAATTAAAACCAAAACACTCCCACATGGCCCTCACCTTCCTCCATATAGACACTTATCATGAGCTCTGGCTGGAAATTTCCATGAGGACCGCAGACAAAGACAGTATCCAAATAAGTTCCCTTGCCCCTCATTTGCCTACAGTAAGGGTGGCCTGGACACCCTTACTGAGAACCAGGAGTGATCAATTAAGCCTGCCCTTAATACTGCTCCGCATCTCCAATTTGAGGCCTACTTACTTTCAGGTATAGATTCTTTATGTGATTTGGAGTCATGAGAAAAGCCAAGCACCTCTGGGCTAGTCTCTGCAGGGTTTTAAGAACTCATTTGACCCAAAGCATCCCTATTCTCACTTGATGGATGTCAGGAACCTAACAGAGGAAGGCAAAAGACTTAATCCACAATGACTGCCCTTTTGGCCATTTTGGTTTTGGATGCACACATGGTATCTTTCTTTAGATCCATCAGGTGCTAAGAATCTAAGCCACAGCCTCACACAGGGTCATGAGGCTGATTCAGACACATCCCTTTGCAAAGCAAACAAGCAAAGAGCCACAGGTGATGCCCATTCATTTCCATTTGAAAACTGTTTTCTTCAGGCTTCACAAAGGGGTGGCCTGAGGCAAATACCTTCCTGACATTCAGGGCAACAGAACAATAGGTAAGCAAAAGACCCAAAGCAGGGTTTCTCCACTGAGACTTTTCTGGTCACACTAATATCTGAGTTTTCTGAGATGCTCACCATTCTCTTTAGCTATACAGTACATGGCCATGTCACAGAGCTTGGAGGTGGTATATATATTGGACACATAACCATGAGCCTATTCTGGAGAGTGGAGAGAATTCAGGAACAAAATAGGAACTTAAGAAGATAGTAGGTGATGCCCATCCATAAGGCAAGCCCGAGTCCATTTATAAAATAGGCAGGATGAATTTTGGGAAGCTTTCTACTAGACAGGCCACATCCATTGATGCATTCTCTTTTCTAATGTCTACAACCACGGACACAGTGGGATACACAAACATAGAAACACTAGCCTTTTTCATAAGACTTACTAGAAACAATTCACTTCAAACCAAAAAAAAAAAAAAAAAACTCCTTTATTACCTATTCTCAGAACATGAGACAAAACCACAAACCAACACCCACATCCACAAAGGCACCTCCTTCCCCCAAGTCAGTCTGTGACTATCCATAGTGTCCTCTGATTGGTATGCCATCCTATGTTCCCCCCAAATGGCCTGTCCTCTCTCAGATCTGGTCTCCTTGGTCATCACTGTGAAGTTCTCCATAGCCAGCGGTGATCCACTAACTGCTTTCTCAGGAAAGGCCACTCTTCAGAGCTTTAATGGGATTTGGCCATCCTCACATTCATAGGTTCCAAGAAAGACTGACTCTGTCCTTGGTAAATTCAAACAATTGAGACCACTGGGACTGGGACTGGGACTGAGACTGGATTTGGGTACCTGGCTTCCTGGATCCTAAGTTCAGATTGTTCCATCACCAAGGATATTAGGTGAGGTCACTTCCTTCAAGATCTGAATGAGGTCACTGCCTTGGCAACCACTTTGTCCTAACAGTTGCTTCAAAGTCTCCCATGAAATGGAGGCTGCCCCTACATCCTGTGACACTTTCACAAGTTAGAATGGTATATCAACCATAGGTACCCGGGAAGTGCTCTCCACACTGGCCTGGTTTGGTCCTTGTTCTCCATATTAAGAAGAGAGAGGCTAATTCAAACACATCCCTTCATCCTGACCAGGTTGTTTGCAATGAAAGATGACTTTTGCTCTCTCAGTTCCTACATAGGTGCCTACAACTTCTCCAGGAATCATTTTTGCATGGACCTTTGAGTTTCTCAGCAGTTGGTAGAAACCGTACATTCCTGTATTGTAAGACCAACTCTGTCCCTGCTCTTCTGTAGAGTTAGATTGAGGGAAGAGTGTATGGTTAGGGTTAATAACAGGTTCGATTTGGGTTAGGAATCATTCTGCTGCATGAATAATGGTATTGTGAACCTTCGATATTTACAAGAATATATAGGTGAAATATAAGTACGAAAACAGAAATAAAGGTAATATTTGAAGCCCAGAAGGGCATTGGGCCCTTGATTGCAATACTTAGCTTTGATTAATTTTCTGCACAGATGTCTCAGATAAATCAATATACAAATGCATAGGACCTTGTACTTTGGATGATTGATTGTCAAAGAGAACTTCCAGTAAAAAAGGATAGTCGGGGGGCTGGGGATGTGGCTCAAGTGGTAGTGTGCTCGCCTGGCATGTGTGCGGCCCGGGTTCGATCCTCAGCACCACGTTCAAACAAAGAGGTTGTGTCTGCCCAGTACTAAAAAAAATAAAGGTAAAAAAATTCTCTCTCTCTCTCCCTCTCTCTCTCACTCTTTCTTTAAGAAAAAAAATTTTAAAAAGGGATAGTCAGTAGGATTAGGAAGATAGTCGGTAGGTTTAGAAAGAAGAGTGAGTATAGGATTTGCAACAAAAGTTCTTTACCTATAGGGGTTCAGGTATAGAGTGAATGTAAATGTCAGCACATGTGAAGAGTCAGTCACAATGATGAACTGGGGAAAATATGTAGGAAAGCAGATATCAATAGAGACATTAGGAAATCTGGCAAAGTATATTCGGTAATGAAATTTTAGTAAAATAGGTAAATGTCACTTCCTGTTTTTCTGTATGCTTAACAAAACACTGTTGAAATCTTGAGAACTGTTTGCTAATCTTGTTCCCAGAATGTGCTGTCGACAACTGCCAAACTGTAGAATGTACTCATTCACCTGGTTGCACGCAAACCGCTCACTCGCCCAGACCCAACAATAAAGTTTCCTCTCTGCCCTCTGCAAGGAAAGTATATAAGCTCTGCTAAAGCTGTTCTCAGGGCTCTCTGCTCTATTCAAGTGAGCTCTGAGCCCCAGCACGCTGGACCCCCAATAAACCCTTTGCTTATGCATGAGACAGTCTCTTGGTGGTCTCTTCACCTGAAACTCGCCCGACCTTTACATATGGAGGTTCCACTGAGATTCAGCAGCGGCGGACGAGAGATTCCAACAGGCTCCTCTCGGGGTATGTAAGGTGTCTCTTTCTGGTTTCAGGTTTCAGGTTAGGGCTTCGAAAAATGGCTGTCAATGAAGAGTGTGAGCTCTCTCCGACGGTGGCTGACTTTCATGTCACAGAGCCACAGGCCACGTCCCTGAGGGACGCCCCAGAGTACTCGGGAAATCGAGGAACAGTAGTCTCCTCAATTCAGTGATATTTTGTTTCAGATTCGGTATTGCCAGCCCATCGGGTTGGGCCGGATACTCAGTCCTGGTGTCAGTGTTGGAAGTTCCATTGCCTGTCTTTATTTTCTTGTCTTGTCTGTGTCGTGTGTCATTGCTTTTACAGTGTGTGTATCTTTCACTATGGGACAGAGCACTTCAATAGCTCTCTCCCTCACCCTTGATCACTGGACCAAAGTATGCTTAAGGGCTCAGAATCTTTCTTTTTCAGTAAAACGCAGGACCTGGCAGACTCTCTGTGCCTCAGAATGGCCCACCTTTGGATTCGGATGGCCCCTAGAAGAATCTTTCTACTTCCCACTAATTTAAAAAGTCAGAGATATTGTATTTCAGCCAGGGCCACATAGCCATCCGGATCATCAGCCATATTTCTTAACTTTGCAGGACCTCTGCAAATCTCCTCCATGGGTGAAGCATTTCCTTACCCCTGCCCCCACTCCTACTCCTTCACCCATGATCTCTCAAACCCTCTGCTCCTTCTCCTCATCCACCCTCTGTTCTCCCTGAGTCACAAGATTTGACTCTACTGGACTCTCTTCCCCCTCCTTATCTCCTGCCCACATCCCCCAACCCCCAACACCCTCTAAGTGATTCCACTGCTGCTGACTCAGCCTCTCCACAATTGAAGGAAGCTAAGCCAGCCCAACACCCTCCAGATAATTTCCCCGTGGCACACACAGCCCTTCCTCTCCTGGAGGAAGCTAGCCCGGCTAAAAGAACACACCAGGGGTGAATGATTGAAAAACCTGGAACTCGAATGATGCTCCCCCTGCATCCCTTGGGGCCAATGATTGATGATGGCCTTGGGGGAAAAATGCAAGCCTACCAGAATTGACCTTTCTCCTCTTCAGACCTATATAACTGGAAAAATAACAATCCCCCTTTTACCGAGGACCCCACCCAGCTCTCAAGTGTGATTGAGTCATTGATGTTTTCACACCAGCCTACTAGGGATGATTGCCAACAACACCTAGGGACTCTCTTCATGACAGAGGAACAAAAGAGAATCCTCCTGGATGCAAGAGAAAAATATCCTCTGACCAGATGGGTGACCGACAAAACTTTCCAACATATTCAACCCGGCTTTCCCTGAAATTGACCAAACTGGGACCCCAACACCTTTGAAGGTGCAGAGCATCTGTCCACTTATCACTGGGCTCTAATTGTGGGTATCATAGTGGCCGCTAGGCGACCAACTAATTTGGCCAAGTTAAGAGAGATTATTCCAGGGCCTGATGAATCTCCCTCTATGTTTCTAGAAAGAATTATGGAGGCATATAGGAGATATACTCCTTTCAATCCTCAGGCAGAGGATCAAAAGGCATCTGTCACGATGACCTTTATGGGCAAGCTGCCCTGGATATTAAAAGAAAGTTACAATGCTTAGATGGATTACAAGATATGACTTTGAGAGATTTAGTCAGAGAAGCCAAGAAGGTATACTATAAGAGAGAAACTGAGGAAAAGTAGGGAGCAATGGGAGGATAAAAGAAACCAAAGACAAACTAAGGCATTGACTAAGGTCCTGTTCACAACAACAAATAGGCCAGAAATAAGAAACATGGAGACAGGAAGGGATACCGGGGCCCACACTAGAGGCCACCCTTGGCCCCAGATCAATGGGCCTACTGTAACGAAAAAGGACACTGGTCCAAAGAGAGCCCTAGAATGAGACAGCCACTCCAGCTAGCCATTCTGTCTCTGCAGGATGACTAAGAACGTCGGGGCTCAGATCCCCTCCGAGAGCTCAGGGTAAGTTTTGAAGTGGAGGGGACCCCAGTAAACTTTGAAGTGGATACAGGGGCAATATACTCAGCTCTTAAGGCCCCATTGGCCTCTCAATCAAATAAAAGGTCTCTAATTCTAGGGGCTAATGGCAGTAAATATCGGGCTTGGACAACTAAGAGGACCATGGACCGGGGGAAAGGATAAATCCATCACTCCTTCCTAGTAATCCCAGAGATCTGCTCACCAAACTCCGGGCCAAAATAACTTTTAACCCTGAAGGCCCCCAAGTGGAATTTCTAAATCCTTCAGTAAAAACTCCTATAGTCACGGCTCTAATTATGTCAGTAGAAAATGTATATCAACTCACTCACCTTGGTTCAAAGAAATTGCATTCATTTCTGAAGGATCAAGAACAGAGTTTTTCACTAAGTAACTCACAGTGAAAGAAAATATCTGAATGGGTAACAAAAGCCTGTTGGGTCTGTCATGGTTAATGCTTACCCTTCCAAGCTTCCTGCAGGAAAGAACCTAGGAGGAACCAGATCAGGACAATTCTGGGAAGTGGACTTTACTAAAATTAAGCCAGCAAGGTTTGGACTTAAATATCTCCTAGTCTTTGTAGATATATTTTCAGGATGGATTGAAGCCTTTCCCAGAAAAAAAAAGAAAAAGAAAAAAGAAAAAAAAAAAAAACAGCGCAAATTGTGGTCAAGAAGATCCTGGAAGATATTTTTACAAGAAACGGCCTGCCTAAAGTAATAAGGTCTGATAATGGACCGGCGTTCATAGCCCAGGTAAGTCAGGGGTTAGGCAGGACCCTGGGGATTAATTGGAGGTTACATTGTGCTTATAGACCCCCGAGTTGAGGACAGGTAGAAAGAACGAATAGAACCATAAAAGAGACCTTAACGAAATTAATCTTAAAGACCTGCATAATAGATTGAACTATGCTCCTGCCTTATGCACTGTTTCATGGAAGAAATACTCTCTCTGTTTCTTTGTGTAACCTCACCCCCTATGAAATTCTTGATGGTGCCCCTCCTCCAGTAAGGGACCTAACCCCAATTCGAAGACCTAACTATCCCTTCTACACCCCATTGCTTGACAGATTTAAAGCTCTTGAACGAACTCAGGGATACCTGTGAAAACAGATGGCCACTGCCCACCAAACTGGGGATCAGGGTACTCCACATCGATATCAAGTAAGAGACTTCATCTACGTAAGACGACATCAGGTGTCATCCCTGGAACCCCGCTGGAAAGGAACATACCAGGTGCTACTTATAAGACCTACAGCAGTAAAGGTAGATGAAATCACATCCTGGATCAATACCTCTCATCTCAAGCCTGCGCCCTGTCCAGACTCTGGCTGGAAACTGGAAAAGATTGGTAACACTTTCAAATTGTGTATTCACCCTGTGTCTAAGGCTATACACTCTCCCCTTGACCACCAGTAGTCCTAACCCTCATCAGCCCGTTCAGCAGCGATGGCTGATCACAAATCCTACTGGAAAAAAGTATAATCTCTCTCGCATACAGCCCACTTAGGGACTTGGTGGCCATCTCTCCACCCAGACATTTGTCAGCTGGGTATAGGTCTTTCCTATTGGGATATCCCTGATGAAGAAGATCCCACTAAAATTCCATTAAATCCCTTCCGAACCATAGATAATGGAGGGACACGCGAGCCAGATGCAGGTTGGCTATCCTAGATTACTATGTTTGCCCGGGGGACTATCAAAGCCTCAAAGAGTCATGGCTGTATAGGGGGAAAGCCGACTTCTTCTTTATGTCATAGGGATGTGAGCATACAGGCAGTGCATGATGGAACCCAAACTCCTCATCAAATTCTGTACACAGCATTGGCCCTATTACCAATTAGATAACCAAAACCGATGGCACCTAGAGGGGTCTCTAGATCCTCAAAAATTGCATGACCTTTTAAACTTCTGCAAGTGCTCAAAAGAGTGAAAGGAGATTCCCCTATTTGGAGGCCTTTTCCCTCCTTCGCTCACACCCTGAACCATGCTTCTCCAACAGGTCCTCACACTCAGCCTTCTGCTCCAGACTCTCTGCTGTCACTCTCACCTCAGCAACCTGATTTCTCCCCTCTAATTACTAGATCAAAAACTCAAACCTCGGCCGGATCTCAGACCATTGCCCCCTTGCTGAGGTAGCAGGTACTGAGGTAACCCTCAACCCACTCACTCCTCTCTTCTCCAGTCATGGCCCACACCGGGTTCCACCAGTTCCTCTTACCAGCTAACCAAAAGCTCAAACCAGCTAAGGAGAACCCTCAGACCCCTATCCAAGATGTAGTGAAAATGGCCTTTAAAGTTTTTTTGTCATCACTGAAACCAGGTTACTAAGAATTAAAAGTCCCTCACAGGATTTTAGGGATACTAACTTCCATCTTCCCCTCTGCTCTACCTGTTCTACTGCTCAACTTTTTGTTGCTATAAAAATCACAAACCCCTTTCCCAGTATTCTTTTACATCTCTCCTACCTCATTCTCAGAGCTTCTGACAGCCACGCCTTTCCCGTCCTCCCCCTCTGTTGCAGGCCCACAGAAAAACATAAACTGACCTTCTACAGAAGTCTTCACCATGGCTGACTTTAGGACTTTCAGAAAGAGTCCCCATAAAAGACTTCAGAGTAGATAAACTTCCTCTTTTCCTGTTGCCCTGTTCTACATGGCCACTGGCCCAAAAATATCAGCACTCCTAAGTTAGACACCCCCTTACTAGTTTTTCACAAAATATGTGAACAGGCCTCTGGCCTTGAGCTGGGGCTTCAGAGATGGCTATAATTCTAAGATAAAGAAGTTACCAACTGGGCTCAATGGTAACAGCTGGAAAAGGAAAAAAAAATAAAGGGAAGAAAAAGCTCTCCTTCACCCAGGTGTCCTTGAAAAGTTAACTTCCCCAGAACAGAGGAAAAAACTGATTTTTTTGAACTTCTGCAGACTGAACTTCTGAGCCCCTTCCATTACATGTTGGGTACAAAATTCTGAAACTACCTAAACTTGGGTTTCAGGGAATTAATTGATTATAACAGAAGTAATGCCCTCTGAATCCGGTTGCAAACAAATAGGAAAGTTTTCCTGTTTTTGGTAGTATCTTAGGTGCCTTGCCTTGTCCGTCCCTACAACAGTATAATTCTATATACTTAAACATTGTTTATGTTTTCATGAAAATGTCAAGAGATGTGATTAATTGTGTAATGGTGCAGATGTTTCCCAGAGTGCTTTATCATGATGCAGGTTCATTTGAAGATCAAATAGGGGGGCATAAAACCCGGTTCCACTGAGAACATATATCCATCACTTTAGCCATCCTATTAGGAATAGGAGTTGCTGCAGGGGTGGGCACAAAAACCAATGCCTTGTTCCGTGGGATACAACAAATGACACAATTAGAAGCAGCAATAGACCAAAACTTAAAGATACTAGAAACCTCCATCACAGCTTTGCAGGAATATTTAACTTCTCTCTCTGAATTTGTTTTAGAGAACAGTCGAGGATTGAACCTCGTCTTCATGAGAGAAGGGGGCCTTTGTTCTGCATTGATGGAAGAATGTTGTGTTTATGCCGACCATACTGGAGTTGTAAAAAATCTATGAGGAAATTAAAAAGATGCCTTGAAAAGTGTCAACGAGAGAGAGAAGCCCAAAAAGGGTTGTTTGAGTCTTGGTTCACACAGACCCCCTGGTTAACTACGCATTTATCAACCCTGGTCAGTCCAATAATAATCATCATATATTTGCTAACTATAAAACCCTGTTTGCTCAACCGTGTAATTTTTTTTTCCAAGCTCAAATTAGACAAGTTAAACTTATGGTAATACCCCACTAGCAGACATAGAATGTGACACCCCGCAAAGATCATTTTTATGATTAAAAGTAGCCAGAAGAAGAAGTGGGGAATGAAAGGTTAATAAAATACGCACTTTTAACTTCCCTTTTTTCTGTATGCTTAACAAAACACTGTTGAAATCTTGAGAAATGTTTGCTAATCTTGTTCCCACAATGTGCTGTCCCCAACTTACAAACTGCAGAATGTACTCCCTCACCGGGTTGCATGCAAACTGACCACTCGCCCTGACCCATCAATAAACTTCCCTCCCTGCCCTCACCAAGGAAAGTATATAAGCTCTGCTTAAGCTGTTCTAAGGGATCTTTACTCTATTCAAGTGAGCTATGAGCCCCAACATGCTGGACCCCCAATAAACCCTTTGCTGTTGCATGAGATTGTCTCTTGGTGGTCTCTTACTCTGACCTCACCCGACCTTTACTTGGATGATTGAATGTAGAAGAGAACATCCATTCAAAAAGGGATAGTCGGTAGGATTAGGAATATAGTTGGTAGGTTTAGGAAGAAAACTGTGTATAAGATTTGTAACAAAAGTTCCTTAGCAATAGGGTTTCGGTTAGAGAGTGAATGTAAATGTCAGCACATGTGAAGAGTCACTCACAATGACGAATTGGAGAAAATATGTTGGAAATAAGATATCAATACACACATTATGAAATCAGGCAAAGTATAAAGTGAATGATAGGATTAGACATTATCAACAAGGTTGAGTTTCAATATAAATCTTAGGAAGAAACAAATATGTAGTCACCAATATGATTGACATTTGAGAGCATTAGGCAACATGGACATGGATATTTTTAGTTATCCAGGATCACTTTCCATTTAGGATTTGCTACAATCATAAGTTTGACCTTCGCATTTTGTGATCAGAATATTACTGTGATAAAATGTATATGTAGATCAGGTGACATGGGTATTTTTTCTACCATTTCTGGGAGCAACATTTTGAAGACATATAAATTAGTGTTGGGGGTACACAGAGTTGTACCCTGTGTCTATGAATATAGAAGTAATGCATGAATTGACAATACTGTGAATAAATAATATAACTGTTTCCCCTTTAAATACTGGATTGAATTGATATCTGAAAATATATAAGAAATCTTATATTGATATACAATCATTCATTCCAACGAGTTATACATCTAATGGAAATATTAGGGTTATGTTTCATTATGAAGAGTGTGTGAGTTTAGCTTCAAAAGTGATTATGGAAATGGAAAATAATGTGTTTGGAAAGAAATCTCATGAAAAAACGAGTCAAGAAACATAGAGAAATACATGTGTTCTGAAGCAGAAAGTGATTGTAAGTATAAAAACATCCTATAAATTTCCTAACATGTGGATGAAATATATATCCTATGATGTGCAAAAAATGAAAAATTAAGTAATGTACCAGTGTTGAATGAAAATGAATTTCAAAACACATATCATGTCCCATAGGTATCTACTTGCATTGATGTTAAACTGGGTCAGTTACTGTAGAAACATTAGGGTTTGAAAGGACCATTTACTAAATGGTCAGTACCAGGAATCAAATATATATTTCAGGTGAATGAATATATCTGAGCATAATCTTGTGAAATTTTTATTATAAATCCACATTCATGAACATGAATAAATTTAGGGAGTGTATATAAGATACATATATTTCACATTTTGAAAAATTAGGAGGGTGTATAATATATATATATATATATATATATATATATATATATATATATATATATATAACACAGAGAAATTAAAAAGTAGCAATATATGTGAATCAAAATTCATCATGAAAGATATATCATCCACAGATTAAAAATTATTCATTTTACTGAACATGGATTTATGTATAATATTGTTCAACTAGGAAGCTCACCCATAGGTTGAATTTTCAGTTCCAAAAGCATTTTGGAGGAGTGATGTCTTCTCACAATTTGTATCTGCCAAGTCAGCCTCCTCACAAAAATGTATGTGTGATACCAGGTAATATTCTATATGTGCATAGAAAAATACATGTGCTGGATAGGCTCCAGAGAAATGGAGACAGGAATTCACATATAAGTTAACATTAAAAACAATGGAGAACTATTTCAATTAACAATTGACTACATTTACAACACCTACCATTTAACATGCAAAAAGGAAGTCCAAGTATACACCATGCCTCCTCTGAACTCTTTGTGTTTCTATAGTGTTTGGGTTATTTCCTCCATTATATTAGGATTAGTAATCAGAGTCTAGTAGGGTGTGAGTTAGTGTCAGGGATTCAGTATTTCGAATGGAAAATAGAAAAATGAATCCAATGTGTATGCAAATATGTGCTACACAAAAATCTTCCCACTCTCATCCAGAACAACGCCTAGATATCACCTTCACCCCAAGTAAGACACAATTAGAGGAGAAGAGTTAGAAAATCTTTGAATACATATCTCCAATGGAAAATGCTCAGGAGTTCACAAACTTGGTTGTGGTAGAGGGATTTTCAAAAGTAAGGGACAGGGCAAACACTCCACAAACTTGGACCTCTGCCTTCCTAAAGACTTCTTGAGAAACTGCCTCTGAGGTTGAGCACTTGAAATATATGTTGTTGTCAGGAGCTTTAGCTTTTTCTAGTGAGACCATCAAAACTGGGTCTGCATCTCTGGGACCTTGTGGATATGGTTTCTTATTTTCCAATAAACATGGGGCAGCAGTGCTGAATTCTCTATTTGTAGGTAAACTGTGTTCATGGGGGGCTAAGTGTATCCACATGTTGACTGTGAATCCATTTGGTCATCCTCCACATTTCGTGGTGATTCTTGGTGCTGCACTGGGAATTTGGTATTTGCTTCATGGAATACAAGGAGCTCAACTGGGACACAGTCCTGGAGGGAGTTCTGTCACGTGTGGTGGGTCAGGGTCTGCAGGAGAATGCATCAACCAGGCTTCTGTCCCACATAGTTTGCCCCCTTGACCATAATAACCTGATTGTGAACATTTCCCTTAAACCTCTCCTTATAAAAAGATGCCTTTACATATAAGGGTCTGCTGGATGCACCATGTCAGCCACAAGCCATTTTGAAGTCAAGGCAGATGCACATGGCCCCATGACAGAAGTTTTATCACAAAACTGCACACCACTGCTCTAGGTCCATTAATCAGCAGGCTCGAACTTACTGGCATCTCTGTTCTACACCATTTTCATGAAAACCATTCAATCAAGGAACTGTCTTGTACACTCATCATCAGCAACAGTGCATCCAAAGGTTCTCCGGTGCAACCTGGTCAAGGGAATTTAAAATATTTCATGGTATTTATCTAGCAATTTTTCAAGAATGAATTTGGAGGCACTGTGGGTTTCAATTCTTTCAGGAAACATTAAATAGTGAGGAAGCTCATTTCAATGAAACCTCTGGAAAATTCTCACAGGCGAGTCTTCCCAAGGAGTGGCCAAAAGGTCACAGGAAGCCAGGCCAATTGAGGTCTACAATGTGAGGTCCATGTGTGTTTTGATGCTCAACTATGCCTGCCATGTGTTTTAGAAAAAAATCATGTGATATCCAGGCTGAGATTCCCAGTGTTCTGTGGAAAGCCACCCTGGACCTAGATCTCAGTTTACAAGGGCGACTCTCATGCGTTGCCTGCTAAAATCCCAACACAATTCATGGCAATACTTGTCTGAGTTCAGTTCCAGAACTCAGTCTCTAAGGGAAATCACACCAGACTTCAAGCCCAGGTGGACCCAGTCATTTCTTCCAACCGCCTCACAAATGATCAAAATTAAAACCTAAACACTCCCACAAGGCCTTCATCTTCTCCATATAGACACTCATCATTACCTCTGGCTGAAGGTTCCCATGAGGGGCGCAGCCCAAGACAGTGTCCAAAATGAGCTCCCTTGCCCCTCATTTTCCTAAAGTCAGGGTGGCCTGGACACCATTCCTGTGAACCAGGAATGATTAAATAGACCTGCCACTAATACTGCTCTGCTTCTCCATTTTGAGGCCTACTGAATGTCAGGTATAGATTCTTTATGTGATTTGGAGTCATGAGAAAACCCAAGCACTTCTGCAGGGCTTTGAAGAACTCATTTGACCCAAAGGATCCATATTCTCATTTGATGGAGTCAGGAACATCACAGAAGAAGGCAAGAGACTTCATCCACAATGACTGATCTTTTTGCCATTTGGTTTTGGATGCACACATGGGATCTTTCTTTAGATCCATCAGGTGATGAGAATCTAAGCTGGAGCCTCAGACAGGGCCACGTGGCTGATTCAGACACCTCCCTTTCCAAAGCAATTAAGCCAAGAACCACAGGTGATCCCCATTCATTTCCGTTTGATAACTGTTTTCTTCAGTCTTCACAAAGGGGTGGCCTGAGGCAAAGTCCGTTCTGACATTCAGGGCAACAGAACAATAGGTAAGCAAAAGGCCCAAAGCAGCGTTTCTCCACTGAGAATTTCCTGGCCACACTGATATCTGAGTGTTCTGAGATGCTAGGCATGCCATTCCCTTCAGCTATTAAGTACATGGGCATGTCACAGTGATTGGAGGTGGTACATATCTTGGATAAAAAATCATAAGCCTATTCTGGAGAGTGGCCAGAATTCAGGAAGAAAACAGAAACTTAGGAAGTTTGTAGGTGTTTTCCATTGGTAAGGCAAGCCGCAGTCCTTTCATAAATTGAACAGGTTGAATGCTGGGAAGCGTTCTACTTCACAGGACACATCCATTGATGCATTTTCTTTTCTAATGTCTACAACCACTGACACAGTGGGATACACAGACATAGAAACACTAGGCATGTCAAATGACTTTTTAGAAACCGTCCATTCCAAACCAAATAAATCACCTTTTTTGTTTTCCCTATTCTCAGAACATGAGACAAAACCACAAACTGACATTCACACACCCAGGCACCTCCTTCCCCCAAGTAGGTCTGTGACTATTCTGAGTGTCCTCTGACTGGTAGGCCATATGATGGTCCTCTGAAATTGCCTTTCCTGTCTCAGATCTGGTGTCCTTCACCAACTCTGTGAAGTTGTCAGGAGGCAGTGGTGAGCCAATTCCAGTCTTCTCAGGAAAGGCTCCTCTTCAGAGCTTTCTTGGAATTTGGCCACCTTCACATAAATAGGTACCTAGAAAGACTGATTCTATCCTTGGTAAATCCAAAAAAGTGAGACCACTGGGACTTGGACGGGTAATGGCGCTGGGTGCCTGGCTTCCTGGATCCCAAATTCAGAGAGTTCCATCACGAAGGAAGTAGGTGAGGTCACTTCTATCAGGAACAGAATGAGGTCACTGACTTGGCCACCACTATGTCCTAACAGTTGCTTCCTAGGTTTTCATGAGATGGAGGCTGCCCTACTTCCTGTGACACATTCACAAATTAGAATGCTATAGAAACCATAGGCACCTGGGAACAGCTCTCCAAACAGGACTGGTTTGGTCCATCTTCTCTACATTAAGAAAAGAGAGGCTGATTCAGAAACATCCCTTTATCCTGACCAGGGTGTTTGCCATGAAAGATGACTTTTGCTCTCTCAGGTCCTTCATAGCTGCATCTTCTCCATGGATCATTTCTGCATGGTCTTTTGAGGTTCTCAGCAGGTGGAAGATCCCCTACCTTCCTGTATTGTAAGACCAACTCGATCCCTGCTCTTCTGTAAAGTTACATTGAGGAAACAGTGTATGGTTAGGGTTAATAGCATGTTCGATTTTGGTTAGGAATCATTCTGCTGGATGAATAATGGTTTGGGAACCTGTGATACTTATAAGAATATAGACGTGAAATATAAGTATGAAAACAGAAATCTAGGTAAGATTTGAAGCCCACAGGGCATTTCGCGATTGATTGGCATAGTAAGCTTGAATTATGTTCTGCACCGAGGTCTCAGATCAATTCATATACAATAGCATTGGATGCTGTACCTCAGATGACTGAATTTAGAAGAGATCATCCAGTCCAAAAGGGATAGTCCGTAGGATTAGGAAGATTGTCAGTAGGATTCGGAAGAAGAGTGAGTCTAGGAGTTGGACCAAACGTTCTCTAGCAATAGGGTTTCAGTTAGAGGGTGAATGTAAATATCAGCACATGTGAAGAGTCAGTCACAATGATGAACTGGGGAAAATATGTAGGAAAGAGAGTAAATATGTATCAATAGAGACATTAGGAAATCAGGCAACATATAAAGTGAGTGATAGAATTAGACATTTTCAACAGGGTTGAGGTTGAATACATAATCTTAGGAAGAAACAATTATGTAGTCAGCAATAGGATTGACATTTGAGTGCATTAGGGAACCTAGACATGGAGGTTTTTAGTATTCCATGATCACTTTTAATTTAGGCTTTAGTACAATCATAAGTGTGACCTTTGCATTTTGTGTCAAGAATATTACTGTGGTAAAATGTATATGTAGATCAGATGACATGAGTATTTCTTCCACCAATATGGGGAGCAATATTTTGAAAACTTATAAATTAGTATTGCGGATAAAATAGGCATACCCGGTGTTGATGAGTAAGAGATGATGCATGAATAGACCATATTGTGAATAAATTATATAACTGATTTCAACTTTAAATAATGCATTAAAATTATATCTGAAAATATATAGGAAATCTTATATTGATATACATACATTCATTCCAACCAGTTATACATCTAATGGTAATATTAGGGTTAAGGTTTATGATGAAGAGTGTGTGAGTTTTGCTTCAAAAATGATTATAGAATCAAAAATAATGTTTTTAGAAAGAAGTCTAGTGAAAAGACCACTAAAGAATCATAGAGGAATACATGTTTTCTGAATGAGAAAGTGATTGAAAGTGAACCACATGCCTATAAATTTGTGAATTTGTGGATGAAAGGATATATCCTATGATGTCCATAAACTGAAGAAATAGTAATTTACCAGTGTGGAATAAAAATGAACTTCAAAATACATATCATGTCCCATAGGAATCTAACTGCATTGATGTTAAACTTGGTCAGTTACTATAGAAATATTAGAATATATAAGGACCATTCACCGAACTTAGTTTTCAGTACAAGGAAACAAATATGTATTTCAGGTGGTTGAATATTTCTGAGAATAATCTGTTGAGAGCCACAGCCAAAGGAGCCCCAGCAAACTTCCAGCTACCAGCAAACTTCCAGCTGCCGGGTGATGATTGGCTCACAGCGGCCACAGCATCATCTAGCTGATTGGCTCCTCTGTGGTGATGCTCATTGGAGATGCTCATTGAGTGGTTTTCCTGACCTTTCAGACTGCCAACGGATGATTGGCTCACAGCGGCCCTAGCAACATCTAGCTGATAGGCTCCTCTGTGGTGATGCACATTGTGCTTGTTCCCTGCCCTTTCAGACATGAGAGCTGCTTATTGGGGGACTTTTTGGCTCCGCCCACACCACCCAGCCAATCGGCCTCAAGAGGAGGAGGCTCATGGTTGAGGGAGAGGCTTGTGGGAAGCCTGTGGTGGCAGTTGGGCTCTGACGGTTTTTCCTGAGGAGCTGTTTTGTTTGGTGTCATCTTGTTGGGTTGTATTATAGTAGAAATACGGGATCAGATATTAGTAAATAAAAACCTGAAAGAGTGTTCAGTAAATTGTTAGAGGAAGGAGGCATCTCAGTAAAATCAAGAACACTCAGGGCATACGCTGATACAATACAAAAATGTAGCCCATGGCTTTTTAAGGAGGAGTTGTTAAATATATCACAATGGAACCATCATGGTGAAGATTTAAAAAGAATAGAAAAGAAAAGCCCAGGGACTCTGCCAGTTGGCACATTGCCATTGTGGACGTTTGTATCTTGTTTGCTTAGTGGAAAGCCTTCAGTTCAGACAATGGTAGAGGAAGGAGAAGACATATTGATTCAAGTAAAAGAGAAGGTCTCTCAAGTTACTCAGACAGAAGAAAAAATTCAAGTAAAAGAAAAGGTCTCTCGAACTAGTCAGACAGAGAAAGAAAGTGAAAAACAGAAAAAGCCATCAGGGGAGAAAGTCACAACAGGAGACTGCTACTAACACCTTTTTATCACCGGATGGTGTAAGTGTCCAACAAACAGCACCACCTCTACAGGAGACTGCTACTAATTCCTTTCTATCACCAGAGGACGTAAGTGTCCAACTAACAAGGCCACCTCCATATGCTGGGAGGCCCCCAACTCCCGCAGTTGATAGTTGGAATCCTGAGACAAGATCTCAAATATTAACATGCCCAGTATTTGAGGCAGGAGGGCAGCGAGTTTACCATGCTTTAAATTTCAAAACAGTGAAGCAGCTAAAAGAGGCTGTAACAACCTATGATCCTCAAGCACCCTTCACTGTAAGCATGGTCGAATCCATTAACAACATGAACATGACACCAGCAGATTGGGCTAATATGTGTAAAGGTGTGCTAAATGGAGGACAATACCTGTTATGGAAGGTTGCCAATGAGAAATTTTGCAAGGAGACGGCTAGGCAAAATGCAGCAGCTATTTATCCTCAGAGAAATCTAGATATATTGTTAGGAAAGGGACCTTATGGGGATCAGCAGCAACAATGTGCTTATGATCCTGGTGTATATGCACAAATTGCTATAGATGCAATTAAGGCATGGAAGACTTTACGAGGACATGGAGGTTTACAAGGTCAATTATCTAAGGTAATATAAGAAGCTAATGAACTTTATGCTGAATTTGTAAATAGACTTATTCAAAGAGCTACCAGAGTTTTTGGAAATACAGAACAAGCAATGCCATTACTAAAACAACTGGCTTATGAGCAAGTGAATTGTTGGTGCAAAGATATCATTAAACCATGGAAACATGAAGATTTAAACACATATATTAAATTATGTAGAGACATTAATGAACAAGAGCAAGTCGTGGCAGCTGCAGTAAAACAGGCTTTAGATGCCAGAGACATTAATGAACAAGGGCAAATTGTGGCAGCTGCAGTCAAACAGGCTTCAGATGCCAGGCCAAGAACATGCTACAAATGTGAACAAACAGGACATTTTAAAAGGAATTGCCCCATAGGTGGAGGGTTTAACAAAACTAGGTATCAAAGGAGTAGAATACCAGGTATTTGCGCACGATGCCTTAGAGGGAGACATTAGGCTAATCAATGCCGTTCTCAAACCACCATAGAGGGTACTCCATTATCAAAAAACGAACAAGGACCAGGTGTTTATCCACAATATCGTGGAGAAAGACATCGGGCTCCATTGCCAAAAAATGGACAAGGGGGCCAAATGCTGCAGGGCCCAAAACCACAAATATACGCACCACTGGAGGAACCCAGCAACCCCATCAGGGTAGTGCCCAGGACACATTGTCGATCAGATCCCTCATGAGACAAACCAGAGGGAGCACAGGATTGGACATCTGCACCTCCGCCAGAGCAGTACTAACTCCAGAGATGGGAATTCAAATCATTCCCACAGGGGTAAAAGGACCTCTTCCCAAAGGAACAGTAGGCTTATTATTGGGACGCAGCTCTTCTACTCTAAAAGGACTTATGATAAGCCCTGGGGTAATTGATCCCTACTATGAAGGTGAAATAAAAATTATAGCCAGTTATCCAAAGGGTACATCAGTAATTTCGCCAGGAGATAGAATAGCACAGTTACTAATAATACCCAGCCTACATGAAAAATTTTCCAGTCGTACTGTAGAAAGAGGTTCCAAGGGATTAGGCTCCAAAGGTGTAGATTGGGCTATGCTTTCTTTAAATTTAGATTCTCGCCCCATGCTAAAACTAAATATTCAAGGACATGAATTTAATGGGCTACTGGATACAGACACAGACCTTGGCATCATCTCTCGTCAAGAATGGCCAAAACATTGGCCATTACAACAAGCCACTCAAACGCTTCGAGGCCTAGGAGTGGCATCTAATCTTCATAGAAGTGCAATGGTATTAGATTGGAAGGATCCTGAAGGATGTGAAGGAACAATGCAGCCATATGTATTGGATCATCTTCCCATAAACTAATGGGGACGAGATGTCATAGATCAATTAGGTTTGACAATAACAAATAACATCAACCAAAATACACCCACTATTATGACTAGACAAGGTTTTAGGAAAGGAAAAAGATTAGAAAAACAAGAACAAGATATAGCAGCACCAATACAAATAGATCAAAGAACAGACAGACATGGTTTGGATTTTGAGAAAGGGCCACTGAGGCAATAAATATTACTTGGAAATCAGAAAGAACAGAATGGGTTCCTCAGTGGCCCCTGACTAAAGAAAAGATACAAGCAGCCCATGACCTGGTCAAACAACAATTAGGTGAAAGACATACACAACCTTCTGTATCTCCCTATAATACTCCCATTTTTGTAATCAAAAAGAAATCTGGTAAATGGAGATTATTGCAAGATTTAAGAGCCATTAATAATGAGATGGTTATTATGGGACCTGCTCAATCAGGGAATCCTCAATTGTCTGCTTTTCCTGAAAACTGGTATGTTTTAGTTATAGATATTAAAGATTGTTTTTTTTTTTTTTCAATTGCAATTCATCCTGAGGATAGTCCAGGTTTTGCATTTACTATACCTGCACTGAATCATGAAGATCCTGTTCGGAGATATGAATGGAAAGTACTCCCTCAAGGGATGGCTAACAGCCCAACTATGTGTCAAATTTATGTTAACAAAGTAATCCAGCCACTTAGAAATCAAATTCCTGTCAGACCACAGAGGGAGCCAGCGGCCACCATCTTGGAGAGCTGACGTCATCATCTCTGTTTTTTTTTTTTTTTTTTTTGACTGATCACAGCTCTTTCAGCTATAGATCAGCGGGGAAAACTTAAGGGCCCCTCCCAGCTCTCTTGTAAGCCCAATAGCCAGACCGAGGGCGGCACGGAGCCGGCGGGAGCCGCGGCTTCGGCGAGGGAGCCGACGGCTGCGGCGAGGGAGACGGCGGCAGCGGCGGCTGCGGCGAGGGAGCCGGCGGGAGCTGGGGCTGCGGCGAGGAAGCCGGCGGCAGCCGGGGCAGCGGCACGGGAGCCGGCCAGAACCGGCGGGAGCCGCAGCAGCGGCGCGGGAGCCGGTGGGAGCCGTGGCGGTGCTGGCACAGGAGTCGGCGGGAACCACGCGGCGCGGGACTCCCAGCTACCGCTCCCACCAGTGCTGACAACTGAGGTCTCTTGCACCGACTCGCCTTGGCATGGGACTCACGGCTACAGCTCCCACCGGTGCTGAAAACTGAGGTCTCTTGCATCAGATACGGGGACGTGGCTACCAGAAGGTAAGCAAGTTTGCTGGGGGTGCTCAGCCCCAAGCTCTACAAACTAAGGGCCTGAGGGAGGCAAACAAGGAGAGTGTGCCCAGGCACTAATGAAACAGCTGCTCCACGCGTGTGCAAGGTAGGCAGAACTGTGACCACCGACAAAACAGGCCCAGTGGACTGCCAGACACATCGCGCAGGTTGGGGGAGGGGCAGAGCCGTCGGGCGCCTGCAAGTTACGCAGACCTGCGAATCACCAGCTGATCAGACCCAGCAACCGCGGAGCAGCAGAGCCACCCCCGGGCCTGCAAGGAAGGCGCACTTGCCACACACCAGCAGGTCAGGCCCAACAAACTGCGGAGGGGCACAGCTGCCCCACGAGCCTGCTAGGTAGGCAGTACCCTGACCATCAACAGAACAGGCTCAGAGGACGGCCAGACACATCGCCCCGCCCCGGTTGGGGGAGGGGCAGAGCCGCCAGGCGCCTGCAAGGTAGGCAAACCTGCATCTCACCAGCATATCAGGCCCAGCAACCAGCGGAGCGGCAGAGCTACCCCCGGGCCTGCTAGGTAGGCGCACTTGACACCCATTGGCAGGTTAGGCCCAGCAACTCTCGGAGGGACACAGCTGCTCCACGCACGTGCAAGGTAGGCGGAACCGTGACCACTGACAAAACAGGCCCAGTGGCCCGCCAGATACATCGCCCCAGTTGGGGGAGGGGCAGAGCCGCCACCAGCGCCTTTTAGGTAGACAGACCTGCAACCAACAGACAGAACAGGCCTAGTGGCCAGCGGAGGGGCAAAGCCACTGCTCACGCCTGCAAGGTAGGCGGACCTGTGACCACCGAAAGAACAGGCCCATCGAAAGTACAGGCACAGCGGCCTCCCGGCGTGGTAGGCACATTGCCTCAATTGGAGGAGGGGAAGAACCACCGCCAAAGCCTGCAAGGGAGACTTTGCAGCTATACAAGAGCAATATAAATACGTAGGGGGAAAAATCAATAACACAACAGTTTCACCAAGCAGAAAGAAACGCGATCAATATGAAAAGACAAGGAAAGAAAGGACCACAAGCAATGCAGGTCAACTCAACTTTAGAAGAGGTAATTTCTGAAGCAGATGGAATGTCAGATAAAGAATTCAGGATATACATGCTTCAGATGATCTGGAGTCTCAAGGAAGACATTAGACAGCAAAATCAGTCAATGAAAGACCACTTCGACCACTTTGACAATCAATTACATAAACAAATCCAAGAAGCAAAAGATCAATTACACAGGGAGATAGAGGTTATAAAAAACAAACAAACAGAAATCCTGGAAATGCAGGAAACAATAAACCAACTTAAAAACTCAATTGAGAATACTACCAGCAGAGTAGAACACTTAGAAGATAGAACATCAGACAATGAAGACAAAGTATTTCAACTGGAGAAGAACATAGACAGCTCAGCAAAGCTGTTAAGAAACCATGAGCAGAACATTCAAGAAATATGGGATAACATAAAGAGACCAAACTTAAGAGTCATTGGGATACAGGAAGGTACTGAGGTCCATACCAAAGGAATGAGCAATCTATTCAACAAAATAATACGAGAAAACTTCCCAGACTTGAAGAATGAGACAGAATCCCAAATCCTAGAAGCCTACAGGACGCCGAATGTGCAAAATCATAAGAGATCCACACCTAGACACATTATAATGAAGATGCCCAACATACAGAATAAGGAGAGAATTTTAAAAGCTACAAGAGAAAGGAAGCAGATTACATTTAGGGGTAAACCAATCAGGATAACAGCTGATCTTTCAACACAGACTCTCAAAGCTAGAAGATCCTGGAATAACATATTTCAAACACTGAAAGAAAAGGGGTTCCAACCAAGAATTGTGTATCCCGCGAAATTAAGCTTCAGGATGGAAGATGAAATTAAAACCTTCCATGATAAACAAAAGTTAAAAGAATTTCCAGCTAGAAAACCATCTCTTCAAAACATCCTTGGCAAAATATTACAGGAAGAGGAAATGGAAAATATCAATGAAAACCAACAGCGGGAGGTAGTACAGTAAAGGGGGGGGGGATAATCAAAGAGGAAAACAAACCATGTTTAGTAACATAAATAAACAAATATGGCTGGAAGAACAACCCATATCTCAATAATAACCCTAAATGTTAATGGCTTAAACTCACCAATTAAGAGACACAGGCTAGTAGAATGGATCACAAAACAAGACCCAACAATATGCTGCCTTCAGGAGACGCATTTGATAGGAAAAGACATACATAGACTGAAGGTGAAAGGTTGGGAAAAATCATATCACTCATATGGACTTCGGAAACAAGCAGGAATGTCCATACTCATATCAAATAAAATAGATTTCAAGCCAAAGTTAATCAAAAGGGATGAAGAGGGACACTACATACTTCTTAAGGGGACCATACACCAACAAGACATAACAATCATAAATATATATGCCCCAAACAATGGTGCAGCTATGTTCATCAAACAAATTCTTCTCAAGTTCAAGAGTCTAATAGATCACCATACAATAATCATGGGAGACTTCAACACACCTCTCTCACCACTGGACAGATCTTCCAAACAAAAGTTGAATAAGGAAACTGTAGAGCTCAATAACACAATTAATAACCTAGACTTAATTGACATATATAGAATATACCACCCAACATCAAGCAGATACACTTTTTTATCAGCAGCACATGGATCCTTCTCAAAAATAGATCATATATTATGTCACAGGGCAACTCTTAGACAATATAAAGGAGTAGAGATAATACCATGCATCTTATCTGACCATAATGGAATGAAATTGAAAATTAACGATAAAAGAAGTAAGGAAAAATCATGCATCACTTGGAGAATGAACAATAGGTTACTGAATGATCAATGGGTTATGGAAGACATCAAGGAGGAAATTAAAAAATTCTTAGAGATAAATGAAAACACAGACAAAACATATCGGAATCTATGGGACACATTGAAAGCAGTTCTAAGGGGAAAATTTATTGCTTGGAGTTCATTCCTTAGAAAAAGAAAAAACCAACAAATAAATGATCTAATACTTCAACTCAAAATCCTAGAAAAAGAAGAGCAAAACAACAGCAAAAGAAGTAGAAGACAAGAAATAATTAAAATCAGAGCTGAAATTAATGAAATCGAAACGAAAGAAACAATTGAAAAAATTGACAAAACTAAAAGTTGGTTCTTTGAAAAAATAAATAAAATCGACAGACCCTTAGCCACGCTAATGAAGAGAAGAAGAGAGAGAACTCAAATTACCAGCATACGGGATGAAAAAGGCAATATCACAACAGACACTTCAGAAATACAGAAGATTATCAGAAACTATTTTGAATCCTTATACTCCAATAAAATGGAAGATAGTGAAGGCATCGATAAATTTCTTAAGTCATATGATTTGCCCAGATTGAGTCAGGAGGATATTGACAACCTAAACAGACCAATATCAATTGAGGAAATAGAAGATACCATCAAAAGACTACCAACTAAGAAAAGCCCAGGACCGGATGGGTATACAGCAGAATTTTACAAAACCTTTAAAGAGGAACTAATACCAATACTTTTCAAGCTATTTCAGGAAATAGAAAAAGAGGGAGAACTACCAAATTCATTCTATGAGGCCAACATCACCCTGATTCCTAAACCAGACAAGGACACTTCAAAGAAAGAAAACTACAGACCAATATCTCTAATGAACCTAGATGCAAAAATCCTCAATAAACTTCTGGCGAACCGGATACAAAAACATATCAAAAAAATTGTGCACCATGATCAGGTAGGATTTATCCCTGGGATGCAAGGCTGGTTCAATATACGGAAATCAATAAATGTTATTCACCACATCAATAGGCTTAAAAATAAGAACCATATGATCATCTCGATTGATGCGGAAAAAGCATTCGACAAAGTACAGCATCCCTTTATGTTCAAAACTCTAGAAAAAATAGGGATAACAGGAAAAAACCTCAATATTGTAAAAGCAATCTATGCCAAGCCTCAGGCTAGCATCATTCTGAATGGAGAAAAACTGAAGGCATTCCCTCTAAAATCTGGAACAAGACAGGGATGCCCTCTCTCACCACTTCTTTTCAACATAGTTCTCGAATCACTGGCCAGAGCAATTAGACAGACGAAAGAAATTAAAGGCATAAAAATAGGAAAAGAAGAACTCAAATTATCACTATTTGCAGATGACATGATTCTATACCTAGCAGAGCCAAAAGGGTCTACAAAGAAACTATTAGAGCTAATAAATGAATTCAGCAAAGTGGCAGGCTATAAAATCAACACGTATAAATCAAAGGCATTCCTGTATATCAGCGACAAATCCTCTGAAATGGAAATGAGGACAACCACCCCATTCACAATATCCTCAAAAAAAATAAAATACTTGGGAATCAACCTAACAAAAGAGGTGAAAGACTTATACAATTAAAACTACAGAACCCTAAAGAGAGAAATAGAAGAAGATCTTAGAAGATGGAAAAATATACCCTGTTCATGGATAGGTAGAAGTAACATCATCAAAATGGCGATATTACCAAAAGTTCTCTATAGGTTTAATGCAATGCCAATCAAAATCCCAACGGCATTTCTTGTAGAAATAGAGAAAGCAATCATGAAATTCATATGGAAAAATGAAAGACCCAGAATAGCAAAAACAATGCTAAGCAGGAAGTGTGAATCAGGCGGTATAGCTATACCAGACTTCAAACTATACTACAGAGCAATAGTAACAAAAACAGCATGGTACTGGTACCAAAACAGGCGGGTGGACCAATGGTACAGAATAGAGGACACAGAAACCAATCCACAAAACTACAACTATCTTATATTCGATAAAGGGGCTAAAAGCATGCAATGGAAGAAGGATAGCATCTTCAACAAATGGTGTTGGGAAAACTGGAAATCCATTTGCAACAAAATGAAACTGAATCCCTTTCTGTCGCCATGCACAAAAGTTAACTCAAAGTGGATCAAGGAAGTTGATATCAAATCAGAGACATGGCGTCTGATAGAAGAAAAAGTTGGCTATGATGTACATACTGTGGGGTTGGGCTCCAAATTCCTCAATAGGACACCCATAGCACAACAGTTAATAACTAGAATCAACAAATGGGACTTACTCAAACTAAAAAGTTTTTTCTCAGCAAAAGAAACAATAAGAGAGGTAAATAGGGAGCCTACGTCCTGGGAACAAATCTTTACTCCTCACACTTCAGACAGAGCCCTAATATCCAGAATATACAAAGAACTAAAAAAATTAGACAATGAGATAATGAATAACCCAATCAACAAATGGGCCAAGGACCTGAACAGAAATTTCTCAGAGGAGGACATACAATCAATCAACAAGTATATGAAAAAATGCTCACCATCTCTAGCAGTCAGAGAAATGCAAATCAAAACTACCCTAAGATACCATCTCACTCCAGTAAGATTGGCAGCCATTAGGAAGTCAAACAGCAACAAGTGCTGGCGAGGATGTGGGGAAAAGGGTACTCTTGTACATTGCTGGTGGGACTGCAAATTGGTGCGGCCAATTTGGAAAGCAGTATGGAGATTTCTTGGAAAGCTCGGAATGGAACCACCATTTGATCCAGCTATTCCCCTACTCGGTCTATTCCCTAAAGACCTAAAAAGAGCACACTATAGGGACACTGCTACATCCATGTTCATAGCAGCACAATTCACAATAGCAAGAATGTGGAACCAACCTAGATGCCCTTCAATAGACGAATGGATAAAAAAAATGTGGCATTTATACACAATGGAGTATTACTCTGCATTAAGAAATGACAAAATCATAGAATTTGGAGGGAAATGGATGGCATTAGAGCAGATTATGCTAAGTGAAGCTAGCCAATCCCTTAAAAACAAATGCCAAATGTCTCCTTTGATATAAGGAGAGTAGCTAAGAACAGAGTAGGGACAAAGAGCATGAGAAGAAGATTAACATTAAACAGGGATGAGAGGTGGGAGGGAAAGGGAGAGAGAAGGGAAATTGCATGTAAATGGAAGGAGACCCTCAGGGGTATACAAAATTACATACAAGAGGAAGTGAGGGGAAAGGAGGAAAAATATAAGGGGGAGAAATGAATTACAGTAGAGGGGGTAGAGAGAGAAGAGGGGAGGGGAGGGGGGAGGGGGGATAGTAGAGTATAGGAAAGGCAGCAGAATACAACAGACACCAGAATGGCAATATGTAAATCAATTGTTGTGCAAATGATGTGATTCTGCAATCTGTATATGGGGTAAAAATGGGAGCGCATATCCCACTTGAATCAAAGTGTGAAATATGATATATCAAGAACTATGTAATGTTTTGAACAACCTACAATAAAAATTAATTAAAAAAAAGGAATCAAATTCCTGAACTACAAATATTTCACTATATGGATCATGTATTAGTAGCACAAGAAGCTAAAAATACATTGCTAGAATGTTATGCCACATTTACAAACTTATTAAAAAATTATAATTTAGTGATAGCAATACATAAAGTACAAATAAATTTTCCAATTAATTACTTAGGAGTTCTATTATCCTCAACCATGGTAAGTCCATCAAAAATTCAAATATGAGTAGATCAACTCAAATCACTTAACGATTTTCAAAAGTTATTAGGAGACATAAATTGCAGAAGGCCTTATCTAGGTATACCATCAGGACAGTTGGGACCTCTTTTTGATTTCCTAAATGGTCCAACAGATCCAAATTCACCCCGAATATTGACACCTGAAGCAAGGAAGGCATTTTAAATCATCGAAACATATATGGAAAATATGCATTTGTATAGAATTGATATAAGATTGCCTTTATTATTGTACTACCAACAAAAAATATTCCTACAGGAGTATTTTGGCAAGAAGGTCCATTATTATGGATACATTTATCTTATTCTCCTAACACTATTCTTACTAGGTATCCTGAGGCAATAGGACAATTAATACTCATAGGAATAAAAGGAGCAAAGGGAGTGTTTGGAATTTCTCCCAATAAAATTATTACTCCATATACTCTGAATCAAATTGATGAGTTAGCTAATGAGTTAAATACTTGGGCAATAATCATGTGCAAACCAAATGTTTCATTTGATAACCACTTACCATCTAATCCTATATTGTCTTTTTGGTCATCGCATCATGTATTTTTTCCAAAAATGACAAGAAAAACACCTATCATGAAGGCTCCAAATATATTCACTGATGGATCAAATAATGGTACAGCAGCAATAGTTACACCTGATCAAACTTTTACATTTTTAGTACCCAAACAATCAGCTCAAAAGGTAGAGCTTAATGCAGTATTACAAGCTTTTGTGTTGTTTAAAGATTCTGTATTTAATTTATTTTCCGATAGTCAGTATATAGTTAACGCTAGAGTATCCCTTGAAGATCCTGGTAGGATTTCCCCTTCCTTTACTGTTTTCTCTTTGTTTTCCACTATACAATGTCTAATGTGGAACAGAAATGATCCATTGTTTACTGGACATATCAGGGCACATACAGGATTGTCTGGAGCCCTTAGTTTGGGCAATGATTTAGCAGATAAAACTACATATGACATACATATTTTCTCTACACTAGAAAAAGCTATGAATTTTCATAAAAAGTTCCATGTCAATGTTAATACTTTACAAAAGCATTTAAAAATAACTAAGGAACCAGCTAGACAAATAATAAAACAATGTCAAAATTGTGTGACCTTTTTACCACAAGTTAATCTTTGAGTCAAGCTTAGAGGATTGATACCTAACCATATTTGGCAGATGGACGTCACACACTTGCCAGAATTTGGAAAATTTAAATATTTGCATGATACAGTTGATACTTCTTCTGGATTTTTGATGGGCTCCCTTCATGCCGGAGACAAAAACTAAAAATGTTATAGCTCATTGCTTACAAAATTTTGCCACTGTGGGCGATGCAAAACAGTTAAAAACAGATAATGCCCCTGGTTATACTTCTACCACTCTTAAACAATTTTGCTCATCATTTGGCATTACTCATATAACAGGAATCCCATACAATCCACAGGGACAAGGCATAGTTGAAAGAGCTCATCAAACTATTAAAATATACTTATTAAAGCTAAAAGACGGAATTGGGAAGGGGTATATATTCCCCAAAGATAAACTTAAAATAACCCTTTTTACTCTAAACTTTTTAAATTTGCATTCATCAGGACTTAGTGCTGCGGAAAGGCATATGTGTCCAAAAAATGTGCATAAGCCCAAGGTAATTTGGAAGGATATTCTAACAGGACAATGGAAAGGTCCTGACCCAGTAATTGTCTGGATTCGGGGGTCTGTTTGTGTGTTTCCACAGCGAGAACAGCAGCCGATTTGGATTCCAGAGCGATTAACTAAAGCGATTTCTACAGATCAAAAAGATGATGATTTGACTCAAGTCCAAAACAGCTGATATCCAAAACTCCAGTTTGGCTATCCTTACATCTGGGATAGAACGAGGATGCTTTTCTCAATGTCTATTTTATTATTGCCCTTTCCCACATTCTATTTTGTTTTTTGAGCTCATACAGACCTATATTAATGTTTTGATGATCAGTTCTATTTTTTTGAGTATAGATTTTTAAATACCGCAATGGAGATTTTACCTGTTAAAAGTTATTAGGCCTTTACTATTAGGTTATGTGTTGTATGTATTATATTATGTGTGCACACTTGTGTTTTGTGTTATATGTTTGAATGTACGTATGTCCATATATCATATATGATTAGCGCTCATGAAAAAATGGATCCAAATATTTTTTTTCACGTGATTTAAATGTTTTAATTAAAATTGGGTAAACAGCTGTTGAAGATTGTTCTAATATATGTACAAAAAGGAAGTTAACAGGTCTCTTTGTTTACTTTCACCTTTCTTTTTCATTATATTTAATAATTCTGTTGAAGATAAGGTACATTGTTAAGAAAATTGATTTCTAAAAAACAAAAGAAAATTGTTTTCTTGCATTGTGAACTCACTTGTATGCATTGTGAACTATCTGTTGGTGCAGCGACTTGTGGTAGTGTTGGGTTATTTTTGCTGATGATGTCATCGGTGGTACAATTTTTCCAAAAGGAGCCATCAATTGGCTTGGTGTATCTTCCTCCCTTCTGCTTGTTATGATCGTTCAGCTAGAATTTGGGAGCCAACAGAGGTGAGGCAAAGAACCTCACCCCCATCCCCCCGCTGGTACAAAGACCTCTCCACAGGTGTGGCTGCATACTGGACTGGTAGTCAGTGACGGGTAAGATCAAATTGCAATGGTACCAACCTAACAGGTAAGGACCACATGTACTATTGGACAAACTAAGGCAGGCACGGTCCCTAAGCCACATGCTTGTTGTTTAAACAGAGAGGGGGAGATGTTGAGAGCCACAGCCAAAGGAGCCCCAGAAAACTTCCAGCAGCCAGCAAGCTTCCAGCTGCTGGCTGATGATTGGCTCACAGTGGCCCCAGAAACATCTATCTGATTGGCTCCTCTGCAGTGATGCTCATTGGAGAAGCTCATTGAGCTGTTTCCCCGTCCTTTCAGACTGCCAGCGGATGATTGGCTCACAGTGGCCCCAGCAACATCTAGCTGATCGGCTCCTCTGTGCTGATGCTCATTGGGTTGGTTCCCTGCCCTTTCAGACCACGGAGCTGCTCATTGGGGGACTTTTTGGCTCTGCCAACACGACCCAGCCAATCGGCCTCAAGAGGAGGAGGCTTGTGGTTGAGGAATAGGCTTGTGGGAAGCCTGTGGTGGCAGTTGGGCTCTGAAACTTTTTCCTGAGGAGCTTTTTTGTTTGGCTTGTTTGGTTCTAAAAATAAAGTTGTTTCTTTTGACAAGGGGCTCCTGAATTGTGCCCAGCCAGACTGATGATAATTATGTGAAATGTTGATTATAAATCCACATATAGGGAGTGTATAATTAGACACATATATTTCATTTTTTGGAAAATTTGTAGAATATTATATATATATATATATATATATATATATATATATATACACACACACACACACACACACACACACAACAATAAAATATAGCAATATATATGCCAATAGAAATTTATCATGAAATATATACCATCCACATATCTAAAAATATTCATTTTACTGAACATGGATTTATGTATAAGGTTGTTCACTAGGAAGATCACCCATAGGTTGAATTTTCAGTTCCATCAGTATTTAAGGGGAGTGGTCTATTCTCATAATTTGTATATTCCAAAGTTAGTGAGCTCACAAGAATATATGTGTGATACCAGGTAGGAATCTATATATGCATAATAATATACATGTTCTCAATAGGCTACAGAGAAAAGGAGACAGGAATTTACATATGTGTTAACTTTAAAAACTCATGGAGAAATATTACAATGAAAAGTTGACCAGATTTATAAAACATACCCTTGATAAAGCAGAAGGAAAATCCAAGTATACACCATACCTTCTACGAAAGGCCTGTGTTTCTATTCTGTTAGGTTTCTTTTACTCCATCATTTTAGGATAAGTAGTCAGATTCTAGTAGGGTATGGGTTAGTGTCAGGGATTCAGTATTTTAAATGGAAAATAGAATAATAAATCCAATGTGTATGCAAATATGTGCTACACAATAATCTTCCCACTCTCATCCAGAACAATGCCTTAACATTAACTTTGCCCCAAGTGAGACACAATTAGAGGAGAAGAGTTAGAAAATCTGTGAATCATATCTGGAATGAAAAATTCTCAGGAGTTCCCAACCTGGGAGGTGGTAGAGGAGTTTTCAAAAGTAATGGACAGGGTAAACACTCCACAAAAATGGAGCTCTGCTGGAAAAAATACTTCTGGAGAAACTGCCTCTGAGATGTGGCACTTGAAATATATGTTGTTGTCAGGAGCTTTATCTTCATTTGTAGTGAAACCATCAAAGCTGGGTCTGCATCTATATGACCTGGAGAACATGGTTTCTTATTTTTCAATGAACATGAGGCAGCAGTGCTGAATTCTCTATTTGTAGGTAAACTGAGGCCACTGGGCCTAAGTGTCTAACCATGTGGACTTTGAAGCCATTTAGTCATCCTCCAATTTTCGAGGTGTTTCTTGGTGCTGTACTGGGAGTTTGGTATTTGCTTCAAGATATACAAGGATTTCAACTGGGACACAGTGTTGGAGGGAGTTCTGTGACATGTGGTGGGTCAGAGTCTGCAGGAGAATGCACCAACCAGGCTTCTATCCCACATATCTTGCCCCCTTGATCATAGCAACTTGATTCTGAACATTGCCCTGAAACCTCTTCATATAACAAGATGCCTTTACATATAAGGGTGTGCTGGGTGCACTATGTCAGCTAAAAGCCATTTGGAAATCAATGGCAGATCCACATGGCACCGCCATAAATATTTTATCACACACCTGCACACCACAGCTCTGGGCCAAATACTCCGCAGTCTCTATCTAACCGGCATCTCTGTTCTACACCATTTTCATTATATTTAATAAATCAAGGCACTGTCTGGTACACTAATGATCAGCAATAGGAATCAAAGGTTCTCCATGCCAACTCATCATGTAAATTTCAAAAATTTCATGGTATTTATCTAGCCATTTTTCAAGAATGAATTTGGAGGCATTGTGGGTTTCAATTCTTTCAGGAACCATTAAATGTTGAGGAAGCTCATTTCAAAGAAAGTTCTGGAGAACTCTCACAGGCAAGTCTTCCCAAAGAGTGGCCAAATAGTCACATGAAGCCAAGCCAATTGAGGTCTACAATATGAGGTCCATGTGTGTTTTGACTCTCAACCATGTCTGGCAATTATTTCAGAATAACATCACATGATATTCTGTCTGAGATTCCCAGTGCTCTGTGGAAAGCCACCCTGGGTCCAGATCTCAGTTTCAAAGGGCGACTCTCATGGGTGGCCACCTAAAATCCCAACACAAATCATGGCAATACTTCTCTGAGGTCAGTTACAGAACTCAGTCTCTAAGGGTAATCACACCTGAGTTCAAGCACTGGTGGACCCAGTCATCTCTTCTAACTGCCACACAAATGACCACAATAAAAACCAAAACACTCCCAAATGACCCTCATCTTCTTCCATGTAGAGACTCATCATAACCTCTGGCTTGACATTTCCTTGAGGGGCACAGCCCAAGACAGTGTCCAAAATAATCTCCCTTTCCTCTCATTTGCCTAAAGTCAGGGTGCCCTGGACACCCATTCTGTGAACCAGGAGTGATCAAATACGCCTGACTTTAATACTTCTCTTCTTCTCCAATTTGAGGCCTACTGTCTGTGGAGTATAGATTCTTGATGTGAATTGGAGTCATGAGAAAACCAAATAACCTTTTGGCTACCCTCTGCATAGTTTTTTAGAAATCATTTGACCCAAAAAATCCCTATTCTCATTTTATGGAGGTCAGGAAACTTACAGAGGTAGGTGAGAGACTTCATCCTCAATGACTGCTTTTTGGGCCATTTTGGTTTTTGATGCACAGATGGGATCTTTTTTTAGATCCAAAAGGTGCTGAGAATCTAAGCGACAGCCTCACACAGGGCCAAGAGGCTGATTCAGACAGATCCCTTTCCACAGCAATTAAGAAAAAGCCACGGGTGATACACAATCATTTTCATTTGAAAACTGTTTTTTCAGGCTTCACAAAGGGGTGACCTGAGGCAAAGACCTTCCAGACATTCAGGGCAAGAGAAGAATAGTAAGCAAAAGGCCCAAAGCAGGGTTTTTGCAATGAGAATTTCTTGATCAAACTGATAACTGAGTTTTCTGAGATTCTCACATTCCCTTCAGCTATCCAGTATATGGCCATGTCACAGAGATTGGAGGCGGTACAAATCTTGGCCTCAAAACCATGAGCCTATTCTGGATAGTGGCCAGAATTCAGGAAGAAAACAGCAACATAGGAAGATACTAGGTGCTGCCCATACATAAGTCAAGCCACTGTCCCTTCTTAAATTGGGCAGGATGAATGCTGGGAAGCTTTCTACTAGACAGGACACATCCATTGATGAATTCTCTTTTCTAATGTCTACAACCACGGACACAGTAGGATACACAGACATAGAAACACTTGACTTGTCAAACGTCTTACTAGAAATAGTCCTCTAAACCAAACAAACCGATTTTCCTACCAATTCTCAGAACATCAGACAAAGCCACAAACCCACACCCACACACACAAAGGCACCTCCTTCCCTCAAGAAGGTCTGTGACTATCCGGAGTGTCCTCTGACTGTTGGGCCATACTATGTTCCACCCAAATGACCAGTCCTGTCTCAGATCTGGTCTCTTTGGCCAACTCTGTGAAGTTGTCAGGAGCCAGTGGTGAGTCACTACATGCTTTCTCCGGAAAGGCCCCTGTTCAGAGCTTTTCTGGCATTTGGCCATCCTCACATCACTAGGTACCAAGAAAGACTGACTCTGTCCTTGGTAAATAAAAACAAGTGAGCCCACTGGGACTGGGACTGAGACTGAATCTGGGTGCCAGGCTTCTTGGATCCCAAGTTCAGAGAGTTCCATCACCAAGAAATTAAGTAGTTCACTTCCTTGAGGAACTGAATGTGGTCACTGACTTGGCAATCACTTTGTCCTAACAGTTGCTTTCAATTTTCCCATGAGATGGAGGCTGCCTCTACTTCCTGTGGAACTTTCACAATTTAGAATGGTATATCAACCATAGGCACCCAGGAACAGCTCTACAAATAGGCCTCGTTTGGTCCATCTTCTCTACATTAAGAAGAGAGAGGCTGATTCAGAAACATCCCTTCATCCTGACCAGGTTGTTTTCCATGGAAGATGACTTTTGCTCTCTCAGGTCCTAAATAGCTGCATACATCTTCTCCAGGGATCATTTCTGCATGACCTTTGAGGTTTCTGCCGGTGGAAGATCCCCTCCATTTCTGTATTGTAAGACCAACTCTGTACCTGCTCTTCTGTATAGTTAGATTGAGGGAAAAGTGTATGGTTAGGGTTAATAACTGGTTAGATTTGGGTTAGGAATCATTCTGCTGGATGAATAATGGAATTGGGAACCTGTGATATTTACAAGAAAACACAGGTGAAATTTAAGTATAAAAACAGATATCTAGGTATGATTTGATGCCCAGAAGGGCATTAGGACCTTGATTCGTATACTTAGCTTTGAATTATGTTCTGTAGAGATGTCTCAGATAAATCGATATACGATGGCATAGGACCTTGTACCTTGGATGATTGAATGTCGAAGAGAACATCCAGTCAAAAAGAGATAGTTGGTATTATTAGAAAGATAGTCGTTATGTTTAGGAAGAAGGGTGAGTTTAGGATTAGCACCAAATGTTCTTTAGCAATAGGGTTTTGAATAGAGAGTGAATGTAAATGTCAGCATATATGAAGAGTCAGTCACAATGATAAACTGAAGAAAATATGTAATAAATCAGATATCACTAGTGACACTAGGAAATCAGGCAAAGTATAAAGTCAGTGATAGGATTAGGCATTTTTAACAGGGTTGATGTTGAATATATAATCTTAGAAAGAAAAAAATATGTACTCACCAATAGGATTGACATTTGAGAGCATTAGGCAACCTGGACATGGATGTTTTTAGTAATCCATGCTCTCTTTCCATTTAGGCTTTGGTACAATCATAAGTGTGTCCTTTGCTTTTTGTGTCGAGAATATTACTGTGATAAAATGTATGTGGAGATCAGGTGACATGAGAATTTCTGGAATATTGAGCAATTGAGCAATATTATGAAGACGTATAAATTAGTATTGGGGTTACAAATAGGTGTACCCTGTGTCTTTGGATATAGAGATAATGCATGAATAGACCATACTGAGGATAAATAATATAACTGGTTTAAACTTTAAATAAATTTTTGAAATGATATCTGAAAATATAGGGAAAATCTTATATTGATATACAATCATTCATTCCAACCAGTTACACATGTAATGGTAATATTAGGGTTATGGTTTATCATGAAGAGTGTGTGAGTTTTGCTTCAAAAGTGATTATGGAAATCAAAAATAAATTGTTTGGCAAGAAGTCTCATAAAAAGACCAGTCAAGAGACCTGGAGGAATACATGTGTTCTGAAGAAGGAATTGATTGAATATGAAACAAATGCCTATAAATTTCTGAAATTGTGGATGAAATATATATACTATGATATATGTGTATATATATATATATATATATATATATATATATATATATATATATATATATATATAATACATAGGTGAAATGTATGTATGAAAACAGAAATCTAAGTAAAACTTGAAGCCCAGAAGGGCATTGGGCCCTTGATTGGTATACTTAGCTTTGAATTACTTTCTGCAAAGTTGATACAGATAAATCCATATACAATGGCATAGGACCGTGTACCTTAGATGATTGAATGTAGAAGAGAACATCCAGTCAAAAAGGGATAGTCGGTAGTGAAAGGTTAATAAAATAGGCACTTGTCACCTTTTTTTTTCTGTATGCTTAAGAAAACACTGTTGAAATCTTGAGAATTGTTTCCTAATCTTGTTCCCAGAATTTGCTGTCCCCAAGTGTCACACTGCAGAATGTACTCCCTCACCTGGTTGCACCATAACCGCCCACTTGCCCTGTCCCATCAATAAACTTCCCTCCCTGCCCTCTCCAAAGAAACTATATAAGCTCTGCTTAAGCTGTTCTCAGGGCTCTCTGTTCTATTAATGTGAGCTCTGAGCCCCAGCATGCTGGACCCCCAGTAAATCCTTTGCTGTTGCATGATAAAGTCTCTTGGTTGTCCCTTCCTCCGACACTAGCCCGACCTTTACATATGGAGGTTCCACCGAGATCCAGCAGTTGTGAACGAGAGACCCCAACGGACCCCTCTCGGGTAAGTAAGGCGCCTCATTCTGGTTTCAGGTTTCAGGTTAGGGCTTGGCAAAATGGCTGTCAATGAAAAGTGTGACCTGGAGGATACTCCAAAGGACTGGGTAATTAAGAAACAATAGTCTCCTCGACTCAGTGACATTTTTTTTTGGAATCAGTATTGCCAGTCCATCGGGTTTTGCCGCCTACTCAGTCCTGGTCTCAGGGTTGGACGTCCATTGCCTGTCTTTATTGTCTTGTCTTGTCTGTGTCATGTGTCATAGCTTTCACTGCTTGTGTATCTTTCATTATGGGACAGAGCACTTCAATGCCTCTGTCCCTGATCTTTGATCACTGGACCAAAGTCCGCTTAAGGGCTCAGAATCTTTCTTATTCAGTAAAGCGCCGGATGTGGCAGACTCTCTGTAATTCAGAATGGCCCACTGTTGGATTCGGATGGCCCCTAGAAGGATCTTTCTACTTCCCACTAATTTAAAAAGTCAGAGATATTGTCTTTCAGCCGGGACCACATAGCCATCCGGATCAACAGCCATATATCTTAACTCGGCAGTACCTCTGCCTATCTCCTCCTCCATGGGTGAAGCCTTTCCTTGCCCCTGCCCCCACTCCGACTCCTTCCCCCAGGAACTCTGAAATACTCTGCTCCTCCTCCTCCTCCACCCTCTGTTCTCCCTGAGTCACCAAATTTGACTCTACTGGACTCTCCTCCCCCTCCTTATCCCCTGCCCTTGTCGACCAACCCCCAACACCCTCTAGGTGATTCCCCTGCTACTGACTCAGCCTCTCCTCCATTGGAAGAAGCTATGCCGGCCCAGCGCCCTCCAGATAATTTCCCTGCGGTACACACAGCACCTCCTCCCTTGGAGGAAGCTGGCCCATCTAAAGGAACTCGCTGGCAGCGAATGATTAAAAACCCTGGAACTCTCGGGATGCTCCTCCTCCGTCCCTATGGGCCAATGATTGACGATGGCCATGGGGGAAAAATGCAAGCCTACCAGTATTGGCCTTTCTCCTCGTCACACCTATATAACTTAAAAAATTATAATCCCCCTTTTTCCGAGGACCCAACCCAGCTCTCAGGTCTGGTTGAGTCATTGATGTTTTCACACCAGCCTACGTCGGATGACTGCCAACAACTAGTAGGGATTCTCTTCATGACAGAGTAACAAAAGGTAATCCTCCAGGAAGCTAAACTAAAATATCCTCAGACAAGATGTGCGTCCGACACAACTTCCCAACATAATCAAAGCCGGGTTTCCCTTGAACCCACCCAACTGAGACTACAAAACCTTTGAAGGTAGAGAGCATCTGTTCACTTATCGCCGAGCTCTAATAGTTTGTCTACGAGCAGCCGCTAGCGACAAACTAATTTGGACATGGTAAGAGAGATTATTCAAGGGCCTGATAAATCTCCCTGTATGTTTCTAGAGAGAATTATGGAGGCATATAGGAGATATACTCCTTTCGATCCTCAGGCAGAGAAACAAAAGGCATCTGTCATGATGGCCTTTTTTGGGCAAACTGCCCTGGATATTAAAACAAAGTTACAAAGCTTAGATTGATTACAAGATATGACCTTGAGAGATTTAGTCAGAGAATCCAAGAACGTATACTATAAGAGAGAAACTGAGGAAGAGAAGGGAGCAAAGGGAGGATAAAAGAAACAAAAGGCAGACTAAGGTGTTGACTAAGGTCCTGGTTACAACAACAAATAGGCCAGAAATAAAGAAACAGGTAGACAAGAAGAAATATGTTGGCCCACGCCAGAGGCCACCCCTGACCTCAGATCAATGTGCCTACTCTAAAGAAAAAAGGACACTGGGGCAAAATTGCGGGGTTCAGATTCCCTCCCCGAGCTCAAGGTAACTTTTGAAGTGCTTCAAAAGTGATTATGAAAATCGAAAATAATGTGTTTGGAAAGAAGTCTCATGAAAAGATCAGTCAATAAACATCGAGGAATACATGTGTTCAGAGGCACGATGTGATTGAAAGTGAAACAAATGCCTATAAATTTGTTAACTTGTGGATGAAATATATATCCTATGATGTGCATAAACTGAATAAATAGTAATGTAGAAGTGTTAAATAAAATTGAACATAAGAATACACATCATGTCCCATAGTAATCTACTTGAATTGATGTTAAACAGGGTCAGTTACTGCAGAAATGTTAGGATATGTATGCACCATTCAAAGAAGTTAGTTTTCAGTACTAGGAAACAAATATGTATTTCAGGTGGATGAATATTACTGAGAATAATCTTGTTAAAAGTTGATTATAAATCCACATATATGAATATGAATGAATTTAGGAAGTGTATAATAAGACACATGTTTCATATTTTGAAAAATCTGGAAAGTGTATATATATATATATATATATATATATATATATATATATATATATATATATCACAGACATTAAAAATAGCAATATATATCCTAATTGAAATTCATCGTGAAATATATATTATCATCATATCCAAAAATATTCATTTTACTGAACATGGATTTTTGTATAAGTTTGTTCAAATAGGAAGCTCAACCATGGGTTGAATTTACAGTTCCAAAAGTGTTTAGGAGGAGTGATCACTTCTCACAATTTGTATGTGCCATGTCAGCCACCTCACGAGAATGCATGTGTGATACCAAGTGGGATTCTATATGTGCATATAAAAACATATGTGCTGAATAGGCTACTGAGAAAGGTATACAGTAATTCACATATCTGTTAATTTTAAAAACACATGTAGAACTGTTTCAATTAAAAATTGTCTAGATTTATATCTTCTACCCTATATATTGCAAAAGGCAAGTCCAACTATACACCATGCCTCCTCTGAAATGCTTGTATTTCTATTCTGTTTGGGTTATTTTTCTCCATCATATTAGGATTAGTAGTCAGAGTCTAGTAGGGAATGGGTTAGTGTCAGGGATTCAGTATTTCAAATATATGCTGCCCCAAAAATCTTCCCACTCTCATTCAGAACAATGCCTAGACATTACCCCCCCCCCCAAGTAAGACACAATTAGAGGAGAAGAGTTAAAAAAATCTGTGAATACATATCTGGAAATGAATATGCTCAAGAGTTCACAACCTTCGAGGTGGTAGAGGAGTTCCCAAAAGTAATATACAGGGTAAACACTCCACAAACATGGAGCTCTGCTGCCCTAAAGACTTCTTGAGAAACTTCCTCTGAGGTTTGGCACTAGAAATATATGTTTTCGTAAGGAGCTTCCTTTGTACTAAGACCATCAAAGCTGGGTTTGCATCTATGCGACCTGGAGGACATGGTTTCTTATTTTCCACTGAACATGAGGCAGCAGTGCTGAATTCTCTCTATGTAGGTTAACTGTGTCCACTGGGGACTAAGTGTCTCCCCGTGTGGACTGTGAAGCCATTTGGTCATCATCCACTTTTCCTGGTGTTTCTTGCTGCTGCACTGGGAGTTTGGTATTTGCTTATACAATAAAAAGAATTCACCTGGGACACAGTGCTGGAGGGAGTTCTGTCACGTGTGGTGGGTCAGGTTCTGCAAGAGAATACACCAACAATGCTTCTATTCCACATAGCTTTCCCCCTTGACCATAGCAACATGATTCTGAACATTACCCTGAAACCTCTATATATAACAAGATGCCATTACATATAAGGGTCTGCTGGCTGCACCGTGTCAGTTACAAGGCATTTGGAAGCCAATGGAAGATCAACATGGCCCCACCACATATGTTTTATCACACACCTCCCCTCGACTTCTGTAGGCCCACTACTCAGCAGGCTCCAACTTACTGGCATCTCTGTTCTACACCATTTTCATGAAACCCAGTCAATCAAGGCACTGTCTGGTATACTCTTGATCAGCAACCGGGTTTCCAAATTTTCTCCAGTGCCACCTGGTCATGGGAATTTCAAAAGTTTCATTGTATTTATTTAACCATTTTTCAAGGATGAAGTTAGAGGCACTGTGGATTTCAATTCATTCAGGAACCATTAAATGATGAGAAACCTCATTTCAATGAAAGCTCTGTAGAACTGTTACAGACAAGGCTTCCCAAGGGGTGGCCAAAAAGACACATGAAACCAGGCCCATTGAGGTCTACAATGTGAGGTCCATGTGTGTTTTCACTCTCAACTATGCCTGCCAAGTGTTTCAGAAAAAAAAAAAATCATGTGATATCCTGTCTGAGATTCCCAGTGCTCTGGGGAAAGCCACCCTGGGCCTAGATATCAGTTTCCAAGGGCAAAACTCATGCATGGCCTCCTATAATCCCAACATTATTCATGGCACTACTTCTCTGAGATCAGTTCCAGAACTCAGTCTCTAAGGGAAATCACACCAGAGTTCAAGCCCAGGTGGACCCAGTCTGTAAGTGTAAAAGAAACTTAAGTTAAAGTGTAAAGACCGGGTGTTATAAAGTTTCTAAGCTGCAATGCCCGACTTAAAATTTAAAGGAAAAGGTATTGTTAAGTTCCTATGCTACACCTAAAACATAAACTTCCTGTAGCTGTTAGTACAATTCCCGGGACTGCCCAGTAAATATTCCCCCTGAACATCTAGTTGTTTAATAATCTAGGACCCTGTGCAGCTTGGCATCTAAGCATTTCTGGGCCCAAAACAATCAGTTTGAATGTACCCTGCTTCTTAGGATTGACCTATCACCCCCACCCGACCTGTTCCTGCCAATGAATGTGCTAATCAAGTTTGAGAGTTATTGTTTGATTTTCCCACAGCTCATGATGATTTCCTCTGATGCATGCAAAGCCCCCGCCTCCCCAAACAGCGTACTTAAGCACTGCTTAACCTCTTCTTGGGGCTCTGGGCTACTCTCGCTTGTTGAGTGAACACGGAGCCCCAGCACGCTGGATTGGATCCTCAATAAATCCCCTTTTGCTGTTGCATGAGCTGATCTCTTGGTAGTCTCTTCCTCTGACGTCTGCTGGACCCTTACAAGTCATCTCTTCCAACTGCCACACAAATGACCACAATTAAAACCAAAACACTCCCACATGGCTATCATCTTCTTACATATAGACACTCATCATAACCTATGGCTGGAGGTTTCCATGAGGGGCGCAGCCCAAGACACTGTCCAAAATAAGCTCCCTTGCCCCTCGTTTGCTTAAAGTCAGGGTGGCCTGGACACCTTTCCTGTGAATCAGGCGTAACCAAATAGGCCTCCCGTTAATACTGCTCCACTTCACCAAGTTGAGGCCTATTGACTGTGGGTTTTAGATTCTTTATGTGAATTGGATTTATGAGGAAACCCAAGCGCCTATGGGCTAGCCTCTGCAGGTATTTGAAGAGCTCATTTGACCCAAAGGATCCCTATTCTCACTTGATGTCCGGAACCCTAGAGAGGAAGGCGAGAGTCTTCATCCACACTGACTGCTTTTTGGCCATTTTGGTTTTGGATGCACCCATGGGATCTTTCTTTAGATCCATCAGGTGCTGAGAATCTAAGCCAAAGCCTCACACAGGGCCAAGAGACTGATTCAAACACATCCATTTCCAAAGCAATTAAGCAAAGAGCCACAGGTGATGCCCATTCATTTCCATTTGACAACTGTTTTTTTCAGGCTTCACAAAGGGGTGGCCTGAGGCAAAGTACTTCCTGACATTCAGGGCAACAGAAAAATAGGTAAGCAAAAGGCCCAAAGCAGGGTATCTCCACTGAGATTTAATGGTCACACTGATATCTGATTTTTCTGAGATGCTCACCATTCCCTTGAGCTATCCAGTAAATGGTCGTATCACAGAGCTTGGAGGTGGTACATACCTTAAACTCAAAACCATGAGCATATTCTGGAGGGGGGCCAGTACTTCGGAAGAAAATTAGAACTTAAGAAGATTGGAGGTGTTACCCATCCATAAGTCAATCTGAAGTCCATTCACAAATTGGGCAGCATGAATCCTGGGAAGCTTTCTACTAGACAGGACACATCCATTGATGCATTCTCTTTTCTAATGTCTACAACCACGGACACAGTGTGATAAACAGACATAGAAACACTTGCCTTGTCAAATGACTTACTAGAAACAGTTCATTCCACACCAAAAAAAGCGCCTTGCCTACCTATTCTCAGAACATGAGAGAAAACCACAAACGCACACCCACATCCACAAAGGCACCACCTTCCCCCAAGAAGTTCTGTGATTATCCGGGGTGTCCTCCAACTGATGGGCCATATTATGTTACCCCGAAATGGCCTGACCTGTCTCACAAATGGTCTCATTGGCTAACTCTGTGAGGGTGTGAGGACCCAGAGGTGAGCCACTACCTGCTTTCTCAGGAAAGGCCCCTCTTCAGAGCTTTCTTGGCGTTTGGCCATTATCACATCAGTAGGTACCAAGAAAGACTGACTCTGTCCTTGGTAAATTCAAACAAGTGAGAAAACTGGGACTGAGACTGGGAGTGACTCTGGGTGCCTGGTTTCATGAATCCCAAGTTCAGAGATTTCCATCACCAAGGAAGTGAGGTGAGGTCACTTCCTTCAGGAACTGAATGAGGTCACTGGCTTGGCAGCCACTTTTTCCTAACAGTGGCTCCAAGTGTCCCATGAGAAGGAGGCTGCCCCTACTTCCTGTGACACCTTCACAAGTTAGAATGGTATATCAACCATAGGCACCCGGGTACAGCTACCCACACAGGTCTGGTTTGGTCCATCTTCTATACCTTAAGATGTGAGAGGCTGATTCAGACAAAACCCTTCATCTTGACCAGGTTGTTTGCCATTGAACATGACTTTTGCTCTCTCAGATCCTTCATAGCTGCCTACATCTTCTCCAGTGAACATTTCTGCATGGAACTTTGAGGTTCTCAGCAGGTGGAAGATCCCCTACGTTCCTGTATTGTAAGACCAACTCTGTCCCTCCTCCATGTAAATTTAGAATGAGGGAACAGTGTATGGTTAGGGTTAATAACATGCTTGATTTGTGTTAGGAATCATTCTGCTGGATGAATAATGGTATTGGGAACCTGCAATATTTATAAGAATATATATTTGAAATATAAGTATGAAAACATAAATCTAGTTATGATTTGAAGCCAGGAAGGGCATTGTGCCCTTAATTGGGATATTTAGCTTTGAATTACATTCTGCATTGTGGTCTCAGATAAATCTATACACAATGGAATAAAACCTTTTACCTCAGATGCCTGAATGTTGAAGAGAACATCCAATCAAAAAGGGATAGTCGGTAGGATTAGGAAGATAGTAGGTTTCGGAAGAAGAGTGAGTCTTTGAGATGGACCAATAGTTCTTAAGCAATAGGGTTTCGTTAAGAGAGTGAATGTAAATGTCAGCACATATGAAGAGTCAGTCTCAATGAGGAACTGGGGAAAAATGTAGGAAAGCAGATATCAATAGCAACATTAGGAAATCAGGCAAAGTATAAAGTGACTGATAGGATTATACAGTTTCAACAGGGTTGAGGTTGAATATATGATATTAGGAAGAAACAAATATGTTGTCCCAAACAAGATTGACACGTGGGAGCATTAGACATCCTACACATGGATATTTTTAGTAATATACACTCACTTTCAATTTAGGCTTTAGTACAATCATAAGTGTGACCTTTGCATTTTTGACCAAAATATTACTGTGATAAAATATGTATGTAGATCAGGTGACATGAGTATTTCTTCCACCATTATGGGGAGAAATATTTTTAAATTCTATACAATAGTATTGGGGATACAAATAGGTGTACCCCCGTATTGATGAATATGGAGATGATGCATGAATAGACCATACTGTGAATAAATAATATAACTGGATCCAACTTTAGAAATTGAAATTGGAATAAATTGATATCCGAAAATATACAGGAAATCTTATATTGATATTGGTATACATACATTCATTACAACCAGTTATATGTCTAATGGTAATATTAGGGTTACGGTTTATCATGAAGAGGGTGTGTGAGTTTTGCTTCAAAAGTGATTATGCAAATCAAAATAATGTGTTTGTAAAGAAGTCTCATGAAAAGACCAGTCAAGAAACCTGGAGGAATACATTTGTTTGGAAGCAGGAAGTGATTGAAAGTGAAACAAATGTTTTTTATTTTGAAATTTTGGGTGAAATATTTATTCTAGAATGTGCATAAACTGAAGAAATAGTACTGTACCAGTGTTGAATAAAAATGAACGTCAAAATACACATCATGTCGCATAGGAATCTACTTGCATTGATGTTAAACTGGATAACTTACTGTAGAAATATTAGGATTTGTTTGCACCTTCCACTGAAGTTAGTTTTCAGTACTAAGAAACAAATAAGTATTTCAGGTGGATGAATATTTCTGAGAATAATCTTGTGCAAAGTTGATTACAAATCCACATACATGAATATGAATGTATTTAGGGAGTGAATAATAAGACACATATATTTCATATTTTAAAAAATCTCGGGAATATATATATATATATATATATATATATATATATATATATATATATATATATATACACAAAACACACACAGACATTATGAAGTGGAAATATATATGCCAATCGAAATTCATGGTGAAAAATATATCGTCCACAGATCCAAAAATATTAATTTTACTGAACATGGATTTATGAATAATGTTGTTCATATAGGAAGGTCATCCATAAGTTGAATTTTAAGATCCAAAAGCATTTAGGAGGAGTGATCTCTTCTCATAATTTATATCTGCCAAGACAGCCACCTCACAAGAATGTATATATGATACCAGGTAGGGGTCTATATGTGCATATAAAATTACATGTGCTGAATAGACTACAGAGATAGGGATACAGGAATTCACATATTTATTAACTTTAAAAACACATGGAGAACTATTTCAATTGAAAATTAACTAGATTTATAACATCTACCCTATATAATGTAAAAGGCAAGTCCAACTATACACCATGCATCTTCTGAACTGCTTGTATTTCTATTCTCTTTTGGGTAATTTTCTCCATCATATTAGGAATTGTAGTCAGAGCCTAGTAGGGTATGCATTCGTGTCGGGGATTCAGTATTTTGAATGGAAATTGGAAAATGAATCCAATGTGTATGCAAATATGTGCTACACAAAATCTTCCCACTTTAATCCACAACACTGCCTTGACATTACTTTTACCCCAAGTAAGACACAATTTGAGGAGACAAGTTAGAAAATCTGTGAATGCATATCTGGATTGGAATACGCTCAGGAGTTCCCTACCTTGGAAGTGATAGAGCAGATTCCAAAAGGAAGGGACATGGTAAACACTCCACAAAAATGGAGCTCTGCTGGACTAAAGACTTTTAGAGAAACTGCCTCTGAAGTTGGGCACTTAAAATATATGTTTTCAGGAGGTTTAGCTTCCTTTGTAGTGAGCCCATCAAAGCTTGGTCTGCATCTATGTGACCTGGAGGACATGGTTTCTTATTTTCCAATGAACCTGAGGAAGCAGTGCTGAATTCTCTCTTTGCAGGTAAACTGTGGCCACTGGGGGCTAAGTATCACCCCGTGTGGACTGTGATGCCATTTGCTCCTCTTTCACTTTCCGTGGTGATTCTTGCTGCTGCACTGGGACTTTGGTATTTGCTTCACGAAATACAACAATTTCAACTGGGACACAGTGCTGGAGAGAGTTCTGTCACGTGTAGTGGGTCAGGATTTGCAGGAGAATGTACCAATTAGGCTTCTTTTCCACATAGCTTGCACCCTTGACCATATCAACCTGATTCTGAACATTGCCCTGAAACCTCTCCATGTATCAAGATGCCTTTAAAAATAACGGTCTGCTGGCTGCACCATGTCCTTCACAAGCCATTTGGAACCCAATGGCAGAACCACAGGGACCCACCACAGATGTTTTATCACACACCTGCCCACCACTGCTCTAGGCCCACTACTTAGCAGGCTCCAAATTACTGGAATCTTTGTTCTACATTATTTTTATGAAACCCAGTCAATCAAGGCACTCTCTGGTATACTCATGATCAGCAACAGGACACCCAAAGATTCTCCAGTTCCACCTGGTCATGGGATTTTCAAAAAATTTAGGGTATATATCTAGGCATTTTTCAAGGATGAAGTTGGAGGCACTGTGCGTTTCAAGAACTATTAAATATTGAGGAAGTTCATTTCAATGAAACTCTGGAGAACTCTCATAGGCAAGGCTTCCTAAAGAGTGGCCAAAAGGTCAGATATAGCCAGGCTCATTGAGGTCTACAATGTTAGGTCCATGTTTGTTTTGACTCTCAACTATGGCTCCCAAGTCTTTAAGAATAAAATCATGCGATATCTTGGCTGATATTCCCAGTGCTCTGTGGAAAGCCAACCTCGGCCTTCATCTCAGTTTATAAGGGTGACTCTCATGCGTGGCCTCCTAAAATCCTAACACAATTCATAGCAATACTTCTCTGAGGTCACTTCCAGAACTCAGTCTCTATGGGGATTCACACCAGACTTCAAGCCCAGGTGGACACAGTCATATCTTCCAATCGTCACACAAATGACCACAATTAATACCAAAACACTCCCACGTGGCCCTCGTCTTCTTCCATAAAGGCACTCATCATAACATCTGGCTGGAGGTTTCCATGAGGTGCACAGCCCAAGACAGTGTCCAAAATAAGCTCCCTTGCTCCTCATTTGCCTAAAGTCAGGGTGGCTTGGACACCCTTCTTGTGCACCAGGAGTGATCTGTAAGGGTAAAAGAAATTGAAATTAAAGTGTAAAAGTTAAAGTGTAAAAGACCGGGTTTTGTAAAGTTTCTAAGCTGCAAGGCCTCAGTTAAAATGTAAAGGACCAGGTATTGTTAAGTTCCTATGCTACACGCAAAACCTGAAATTCCTGTAGCTTGTAGGGCAATTCCCGACTGCCCAGTAAACATTCCCCCTGACCGTCTGGTTGTTTAATAACCTAGGACCCTGTGTGGCCTGGCATATAGGCATCGCAAGGCCTAAACCAATCAGTTTGAATGTGTACCCCGCTTTAGAACTGACCTATCACTCCGGCCTGACCTGTTCCCGCCAATGAATGAAATAATCATGTTTAGGAATTCTTGTTTGATTTTCCCGCGGTGTATGATAATTTCTTAAAGGTGAGTGTGATATATGTAAAGTCCCGCCCTCCCCAAAAAGTATACTTAAGCACTGCTCAACCCCTGCTCGGGGCTCTGGGCTGCTCTCCCTTCTTGAATGAGCACGTAGCCCCAGCATGCTGGATTGGATCCTCAATAAATGCCTATTGCTGTTGCATGAGCCGCGGTCTCTTGGTGGTCTCTTCCTCCGACGTTCGCCAGACACTTACATTTGGTGCGTTGGCCGGAAATCAAGCAGCGCAGGACAAGGAGACTCCAACGGACCCCTCTGGGGGTAAGCAAGGCGCCTCTTTCCATTTTTCCTTGCGATCGCTCAGAGATTTTTGTTCAGGTTCCGTTTTTTCCGTTTACGTTTTGGGTTGGCAGACTGGCTGCCAGCGGAGAGCGTAAGTTCCCCCTGGCGGTAGTGGACAAACGTGTCCTAAAGCCACAGTCCATGTCCTTGCAAGGAATGCCTTGGAGGATTCGGGGAGGGACGGATGTGCCCTCATTAGGTGAGGAGGGACGGAAGTGGCCCGATTAGGTGAGGAGGGACGGATGAGCCCTCATTAGGTGACTCTGCTGCCAACCCATCAGGTCTTGCTAGCTATGTTTTTCTCTCAGGTTGAATTCACTGTCTTTCTTTGTGGTCTAACCCATCAGGTTTTGCCAGTTACTAGGTTCTAATCTTAATTATGAACTCGGGGTAAATGTTAACTGTGTGTCCATGTTTGTGTCACGTTTGTATTGTCCTTGTCTCTGTTTGAGTAACTTTCATTATGGGACAAAGCCTTTCCATGCCTCTGTCCTTGAAGCCTTTCCTGGTCCCTGCCTCCAATCCAACCCCTTCATTCATGATCCTATCACTCACACCTTCTGCTCCTCCCCCTATTCCCTCCATTCTCCCTGAGTCACAAGATTGTAGATCTTGGGGTTGTGAACAAACGGGAGCTGCATGATGATCTTTGTGTATCTTTTTGTCTGTGTTTCTGTTAAATGTGATGGCATTGTTTGGACCGATGCAGAGTCCCGATTTCCAACCAGCCTTAGATGTGTGGAAGTAACTTTAGCTAAATTTTAAATAATGCTTTTCCTGTGAGGGACCAAAAGTCAATAGAACTGCCAGCTTTTCTGTTCTCACCTTTTACACCTCTCTTAGTGGTGTTTTAAAGAACTTTGATAAACTTTACTTCCCTTTTTAAGCAAGATTACGGAAGCAGTGTTTTCTTTTCTTCCCATAGTTGGCTTGAGCATGCCCACTGCAGAAGGAAATGCCTTGGTCTAAGAACTTTGATATCTCGCTTAAACTTTTCTCAAAACCCTGTCCTCATTATTAAATTGGCATTAATTGGCTTTGGGGATGAGAACCAAACCTTCAGTCATAAATTTTGACACCCCTGAGGGGACTTTAAAGGAGTCCCCACTCTGCCGTCTTGGGAAAGCCTAGCACTCAAAAAAACTGCAAGCAGAGAATGAAATTTTTTGGGAGCTGACTACTGAAAAGTTGGGAGATATAGAAAATGCCTGCTGCCTAGGGTCAAACCAAACCAGAGGAACTAATCCTGTAAGTAAATTTTGAGTCTAAGGGACTCCCAGCAGCTGCCAAAACCATTTTGCTGGTGGGAACTCCCTTATTCCTCACCTGCACTTTAAGCATTACTCCACCTCTGTTTACTTAACAAAAGGGACAATGAATGCAGTAATATGTTGATATTATATATTGTTTCTTGGGGATGATCTTGGCTGAATGTGTATCTAAAAATGATTCTTTTTATTGTAACATTCTGGTATCTAAATGGGTTTCTAAATCATTGCACTTACTTACAGTTAAAAGTTGGGTTTAAACAATTGCTTAGTTTGATTTCAGAAAGTTCATGCTAGAAAACTTAAATACTTAGGATAAAAAAAATTAAAGAGTTTTAATTTTGAACTAGGTAGCCAGAGAAAATTTAACTAGATATACCAGTGCATTAACTTGGGCAAAGATAATAAATTATGATATGGTATCTGTTCCCGGCAGTGTGTAAGATTTTTTAAAAAAAGGTGCTAAACTAAAAAGTTGGTCTGGCTTAGTGAAATGACATTAATTAGCAACAGTCTTTGAAATTTTTAAAGCTTAATTTCAGATACACATGGTAGTCTGTGGTTGTTTTTAAAATTTTTTCAGCCAATTTAATGTAACTTAATACTACTTTAGAAACTTCAGAAGAAAGAAAGTGGCTTAATGATACTATAGAAACTTTTTCTGATCGTGGCTTTTATATTATCAAAAAATGATCCTATTTTCAGTTTTGTGTGAGCAACTTTTTCTAGTGTAGGAAAATCTAAAGATATAAAATTTTGAGAATTACATCTTAAACTTGCATCATAATTTTCAACATTCAAACCTGAAAATTATGACTTATAGCTAAAATGCCTTAGGCATCAGGTTTCTGCCCAGAATTCCAGTCTTTCCTTTTTTTCCAGACCTCAGCCAGGACTTAAGTTGATATGCAAATAAAGGAAGCCTGCAGCACTCAGCAGGAGACAGATAAAAAGGAGTAAAAGTCTCCTTTTACCTGAACTCAAACTAGACCCAACCTAAAAGTAAATTATATGGTATTTACTAATTACTGGCTATTCATCTTTTTTAGGACTCTTGCTTTTTCTTAGATAATATATATATATATATATATATATATATATATATATATATATATATATATATATATATTTTTTTTTTTTTTTTTCTTTGAGCTCATGATCTTGATCCTGCTGATGGGTTAATGTTTTTTGATCAGTTCTATTTTTGCACAACTGTGGAGTTTTTAAACATTGCAATGGAGATTTAACCTGAAAAAGCTACAAGGCCTTCACTATTGTGTTATGTGTTACTCTTGTGTAACAGCTTGTATATCGGTATGTGTGTATGTCCATATATCATGCAGTGATATGACAATTGACAGATGAGGAGCGCTAATGAAAAATTTAAAAATGGATCCAAATATCTTTGATTCACGTGATTCAAATGTTTCAATTCAAATTGGGTAAACAGATAAAAATAAAGATGTCTTTAAAATTAGGCCTATAAGTTTTTTAGGTTTTCAAGAAGGCCCTAATAAAATGTAGATGTCTATGAAATAATCTGCTTAAATTCAGAAATTTACAAGTATTGTTTCAAAATGTGAACAGAAACAGGTTAGCAGATGGAAAAGAGAAACTAAAAGATTCTAGATATAGATCTAATAGAGGGAAAATGTATTTCTGGATAAGAGAGTCTATATGATTAAGTAATAAAAAGGGTTTAAGTAAATAATAAAACAAAAAGGTTTGTGTAACTTGGTTATATGTGTAAGTTTTGAACAAGTAATCTTAAAAAATTAAACAGCTGGTTAAACAAGTACTGTTTTTATTAAATTGTGTCATGTTATTTCTTTAAAAACCTAAACTTGGTTAATACAAAAACATCAATGTAATTGTGGTGTTAATTTGTTTATATCTTCCAGGTATACAAGTCTGTAAGGTAGAAGCTTAAAAAGACCATTGTTTCAAGCTGATGTTCTAAGGTTTTATTGTAATTCTAGGCTTAAAAGGAAAATTGTTGGAGATTTATGTATATCATTTGTGTTGTATAATTGGACTTGTTATCAATAAGATATGTACAGTTCCATGTTACTTTTTACACTGAGATACAATCTAAAAGTATTTATAATTTATTGAGAGCCAAATCGGTGAAGGTTTTATTGTAGACACAAAGGTAATACCCAGTCATTTCCATGTGAAAACTGTTTTCTTCTGGCTTCACAAAGGGGTGGCCTGAGACAAAGACTTTCCTGATATTCAGGGCAACATAACAATAGGTAATCAAAAGGCCCAAAGCAGGGTTTCTCCACTGAGACTTTACTGGTCACACTGATATCTGAGTTTTCTGAGAGGCTTGCCATTCCCTTCAGCTATCCAGTACATGGCCATGTCACAGAGCTTGGAAGTGGTACATATATTGAACACAAAATTATGAGCCTATTCTGGAAAGTGGACAGAATTCAGGAAGAATACAGGAACGTAGAAAGATAGTTGGTGTTGCCCATTGATAAGGAAAGCCACAGTCTATTTATGAATTGTGCAGGATGAATGCTGGGAAGTTTTCTCCTTGACAGGACACACCCATTGAGGCATTCTCTTCTCTAATGTCTACAACCACGGACACAGTGGGATACACAGACCCAGAAACACTCACATTGTCAAAGGACTAACAAGAAACAGTCCACTCCAAAGCAAACAAACCCCCTTTCTAAGCTATTCTCAGAACATTAGAAAAAACGACAAAACCACACCCACAACCACAAAGGCACCTCCTTCCGCCAAGTAGGTCTGGAACTATCCAGAGTGTCCTCTGACTGGAGGGCCATACTATGTTCCCCAGAAATGTCCTGTCCTGTCCCAGATCTGGTCTCCTTGGTCAACTCTGTGAAGTTTTCAGGAGCCAGCTGTGAGCCTCTACCTGCTTTCTCCAGAAGGGCCCCTCTTCAGAACTTTCCTAGCATTTGGCCATCCTCACATAAGTAGGTACCACGAAAAACTGACTCTTTCCTTGGTAAATCCAAACTAGTGAGAACACTGGGACTGGGGCTGGGACTGGGTCTGGGTGCCTGGCTTCCTGGAACCCAAATTTGGAGAGTTCCATCAACAAGGATGTGAGGTGAGGTCACTTCCTTCAGGAACTGAATGAGGTCACTAACTTGGCAACCAATTTGTCCTTACAT